>NC_050576.1:381353958-381653958 GCF_011100635.1 Trichosurus vulpecula
ACTTTATGGTCATAAGCATCTGGTACATATTTAGCACTATCCCTCCCATGGCTGTACTGAGTAACTATGCATCAGGAAAGAGATTTGTTCACACACATTTCATTTGACAAGATGAAATAAATTTCATCAATTGCTCGTATTCAGAAATGGTCCAACCACCGTCCCTCCCACATAAATAATAAAAGAGGACCAACTTCTTCACCAACCCAGGAGTGCAGAATGTCTAGAAACACGTAAAGTTTTCAAAGTAACTGATTACACGATGTAAACCACTAAGGGAGAGGGGTAGGGAAGTCTTTCAGTTATTTATTTCAGTCATTGTTGAGCAAGAATATATCACTTTTCTGGAGGAAAAATACTGTTTTGCCAATGGCATAGCGATGAGACATAAACAATGAGATGAGATAAAGCTGTTTATATCATTGAATGAATCAGATTGTAACACTGAAAAATGGTGCATATTTCCTGTTTTTGCTGCTTTAAGTAAAACAGTATTTGAAAGACAAATCACCATGTTACTATTCTTAAAAATCTTGGTCTCTCCTATAAGAAATGTCATCGTGGGAGTCATGGGACTAGCCAAGTTTAAAAAAAGAAAGAATAACTTTTTTAAAGGAATATCAGTTCATTTCTTCTTCCAGAAAGAGATGCTTTTCATCTTTAACACTTGAGGAATTCAAAGAACCTTAACTTTAAAAGCATCAACATAAAAATTCCAAATAGTCAGTGGGAAGGAGTTGGCCAAGGAGGCGTAGGTTAGCTTCTCTGTGGGACTAGATATACAACCCCGGCTCTTGTACTCAATGTCCAGGGTCATAAATAGTAGAAGACAAAACAAGGCACCAGCAGATATGTAGAACCTAAAGCAATCATTAGTCCTGAGTGATTTCACAGCTCTGCCCCTTCAGTCAAAAGAGGGACCTGACCTGATTCCATCTCTGGGCACCAAGCAGGCCTTAGATGAAATAGCAAAGTATGCAAAATTTCTTTAGTAGCTTCCCACCTCCACTTTCATATTGTCTCCCTCTCTATTTTCTAGATATCTCAAGAAACCATATTTCCTCTCCGCCCCCCTCCACCCCCACCTCCATCTCCAGCTTGTATCTTGCTTTCAGCTAGTGTTAATTAATTCCACTCAACTGTCACCTGATATTGGTATCAGTCTTCACAGAGATATCTGCATCTTATTAGGGGACTCTTGAAAAGAAGTCCCCAGTGCCCAAAGAAATATTTTTAATGGTGGAATTTCAGGTATCATGAAAGACGGTGAGGGAAGTATTTGGGGACATAGCAGCTTACCCATAGTTCCTCAGATGACATGGCTGAGGCAGTTGCCTATTATACCCTAATTAAAAAAAGTCATCCCTGCTTAAGCACATTCTATTCAAAAAGCAGCATGGAGCACAGGGGAGACATTCTGTCCTGGGCCTGACTCAGATTTGTCCCCTGACAGTTTAGGTTCAATATTGGAACAAAATGAGACACTTGTAGTTCATTCGACAGTTAACAAAAAGAAAAGGATGTTAAACAAGGCGAGAGACTGAGGACACTTTGAGTTGATTCAGCTGAGGGGAGCTCCCAGACAAACATCAAAGGGCCTCTAGGTTTTCTCGGACCTGCAAGCAAAAAGTGAATTCTACAGTCTGAACCTTTAGGCCCTTTTGCCAACCAAGACTTAAGGATAATCTCAATACCTTTTAAGGAAAAACTAACTTCACTGGGGGTGGGGGGGGGGGCGGTGAGGGAAGGGAAGGAAAAATGGAGGAGGAAGTTCTTATATTACCCCTACCATAGACAAGGTCAGAAAAGTAGCAAAGAAACAAAGGTGGAATGGTCATTATGGTAAAAAGTTGGATGCTACTCAAGAGAGAGGCAGAGTCTAATTAGAGGTGAGGGAAGGAAAAGGTCAAAGGGATGTTGTCCCAGCATAGGGATGTGGATAGGCAATTTTTGGAAAACATTGGTAGAATTCTTTTCTTTTTTTCTTAATGACAAGCCTAAACAGCACACAGAGACTTTCTAGTTAAAAGACAGGAAACGGATAATGACTTATCCCATTGAATCTATAGGGATAATTTAAGTAATTAAAAATATAATGACCCAAATTGGAAAGAAGGAAACATGTTGGCATTAACCTCCTTGCTCTTAGAAAAGGTGCCTTGAGAGTTTGTGGTCAGGTTTACTACTTATTTAAAAGACTACACCTCCAGCAGCCTGCCCCCTAACACCCGATTAGGAACTAGTTTGTTATTGACTGAGAGGAAGGAAGATTGCCAAACACTGATTCACCAACACCACTTCCTCCAGGAGGCAAGCAGATTTGTTAGAAGTTCTGCCCCAAAGGATAGAATGAACAGGCTTGACCCTGGTAAATTCGAGAGATGGGAAAGATAGTTGAAGAATGATACGAGTACATCTTATAAGTGATTACTTTGGGGATCTAGGAAGTTGAAAGGGAGGGGGGGGATACTGCTTTCCCAGAATACCTTTTACCGTTTCAGAGGCAAAGCATGTATCACTGATATGAAAATTCACACAATCACCTGGAAATATCCTCTATTAGTATCTCAGCTTTGCTTTCTGCTTTCTGGTTTTTAAAAAATTCATATACTGAACATATATGAACTATATTAAATTGCTTACTGGCTTAGGAGAGGGAAGGGGAGCTGAGTTAGGGAGAAAATTTGGAACCCAAAAAAGTTTTTTAAATGAATGCTAAAAATTGTCTTTACATGTAATTGGGAAAAATGAAATATTATTTGAAAATTATTTTAAAATCATATATAGTGCTTTTTACATGTTTTTAAAAATCAATTTAATTGAGGCAGCTTGGTGGAATAATAGATAAAATGTGGAACTCTGAGTCAGAAAGACCTGAATTAGGGGCAAATAGGTGGCACAGTGAGTAGAGCACCAGCCCTGGAGTCAGGAGAACCTGAGTTCAAATCCAACCTCAGATACTTGACACCAGCTGTGTGACCTTGGGCAAGTCACTTAACCCCCATTGCCTTTCATTCCCACCTCCAAAAAAGAAAAAAATAAAAAGACTTGAATTCAAATTACTACTTACTGGCTCATGATCTTGAGCAAATCACATAACCTCTTTCAGGCTCTATTTCCACCTCTGAAAAATGAAGAGAATGCCTTTCTGGGTTGTTTGCTTTGCAAATCATAAAGGATAGGAATAGGAATTAGACCTATGCTTTCACCAATGTAGGGAATTCTGAGATGAGGAAACTCCTTCTACTAATTCAGGTCAATACCTTCTCTGCAATTTATTGTCTTAGAGAATTGCCTGGGGGCGCTGAGAAGTGAAATAAATTTCTCTGAATCACATAGCCAATTTACCTTTGAGGCACAACTTGAACTGAAATCCTCCCAGCATCCATTGAGCCAGATATTTTCAAAATGTCATCAGGGGACCACGGGGGATCCTCGAGACTATTTTAAGGGGTCCATGAGGTCAAAACAATTTTCACAATAATATTAAGTTTTAGTTTCTAATATCTGTAGATATAATGCACTTAAACAAAAGCTCTTTAGGGAGGCATCACTAATTTTCGAGAGTGTAAAGTGCTCCTCAAAAATTTTGAGAATCACATCATAAAGCCATACTCCCTCTCACAGTATAAATCATAAAGCACTATATAATGCTAGTTATTATTATACAGGGCAGCTAGGTGGCACAGCAGATAGAGTGCCAGGCCTAGAGTTAGGAAGAGTCACCTTCATGAATCTGGCTGCAGATACTTACTAGGCAAGTCACTTAACCCTGTTTGCCTCAGTTTCCTCATCTGTAAAATGAGCTGGAGAAGGAAATGGCAAACCACTCCAGTATCTTTGCCAAGAAAATCCCAAATGTGGTCCTGGAGAGTTGGACATGACTGAACAACAAATTATTATACAGAAAATTATTTACAGAATACAAAGCATTATTACACAGAAAAAGAATCATACAGCCTTAAAATTAGAAGGGACCTCAAGATCATTATATCCAATAGATGAGTGAATCAGGGATCTAAGAGATTCAGTGGAATGGAAAACTGTACCATGATTTTCTCCCATGCCTATGTAGTACCAAGGACACTTCCCAGTTACACATGGAACCTTCAAATAATCACCCCAAGTTCAAGATAATCAGTGGGTTTAAATACACTAAAAATCATAGCTCATGAGCTCCTCTGGATGTTTACTTTTTTCTCATCAGTTCCTATGGATTTAAATAGTATCTTTATGCAGATGACTCCCAAATCTACATATCTAGTCCTCATCTTTCTTCTAAGTTTCAGCCTTGCATTTCCAAATGCCTGCTGGACATCACCCACAGGCATCTCAAACTCAGTATTTCCAAAACAAAACTATCAATTTCTCTATTTCTGTCAAGGGCACCATTATTTTTCCAGTCACTCAGGTTCACATCTTCCAAGCAACCTTCAACTCTACACTGTGTCTCACCCACTCCCCCATATCCAATCAGTTGTTGTTCAGTTATTTTCAGTAGTATCTGACCTCATTTAGGTTTTTCTCGGCAAACATACTGGAGTGGTTTTCTATTTCCTTCTGCAGCTCATTTTACAGGTGAGGAAACTGAGGCAAACAGGGCTAAATAATTTGCCCATGGTAACACAGATAGTAAGCATCTGAGGCTGGATTTGAACTCACAGAGATTAGTCTTCCTGACTCCAGGCCAGGCACTCTATCCACTGTTCTAACTAGCTGCCTTCAATCAATTGTAAATCCTATCAAAATTTTCTCCATAATAGCATTTGAATCTATCCTTCCATTCCATCAACAGTGCCTTCATCCTAGTCCAGGCCCCCATTAGCTCTTGCCTGGGATTTTGTAGTAGTTTCTTCATTGGTCTTCATTGTATTTCCCTTTTCTAATTCATTCTTCATACATTGGGGTAATGCCCCTAAAGTACCAGTCAAATCACTGTACTTCTCTGATCAAAACCTTTCTTTGACTCCCTGGTATCTACATGATAAAATACAAACTCCTCAGCCCTTCCTAATTTCACTCTCATTTAGCTTTCTCACACTCCATTTTCATCCTGCTGTCTTTCACCTCCTTGAATTCCAACTATCACCCTTGGCTGGAGGCATTCTCTCTATATTTCAGTCAATGGCAATGCTCATTTTTCTTCAAAGCCCAACTACGGTGGGTATCTTCCATGAGGCCTTCACTCATCTCCCCAGCTGAGAAAAACTTCTTTCTCTTCAGATTTGTCAGAGCAACTATGGATGTCTCCTTTCCTTTTACCCCATTATGCTTCGTATCGTATTATTGGGAGACATACTTCATCTCCCCAAGTGGACTACAAGTTTCATAAAGGCAGAGACTTTGTTGTTTCTCTGTTCCCTGAACATAGTGGAACCTTAACAAATGTTTGCTGAATTAAAATGAACAGGCGCTGCCCCACCCATCCTTCTTTGTAGAGTTGGGGGGTTATAGGAGTGTAACACTGCATATAATACTAGATTTTTTTTTCTTTTTTTAATTTAAAAAAATTTTAGATATTTTTCAATATATTAGTTAATTTTGAAGAACTGTTTTTTCCCTCTTTTTTTTTAATTCTTTGTCCTAAGGTATGATTCTCCGGAAGGGGTTAAAAAGAAATGATGTTAATAAAAAAACATTTAAAAATAAAGATAGATTTTGGCATGCCTAACAACCATCCTTGAATTTCAAAACATTAAGTACTTCTACGGGCAGCACTGCATATTCTATTAAGGCAATTTGATGATTTCTTAGTGATATGCACTTGGCATAAGATTATTACTAACCACTATTTCAGATTATGACAAGTGACGACAGTATATAGGCTCCAACTGCAACTATTGGCATTTGATATCTAGTTAGCACACGCCAAGCTGAAAGCCACAATGTGACTGACACACACACCCCTACCACCAACGGTGATCACTGAAAAGCAGTAAGTCCTGGCAATTCCCAAGTTGGCACAGTATATTGGTAGTAAGAAGGTGATGAAAAAAGAGATACCAAAGAGCCTGCCCTCTGCCACACCTTCCAGAAAAATTTAACTTTAATCTTATGACAATTTTTGCCCCATCTCAAATAAAAAAAATGTGTTATTGAATGAATCAATATAGCAATGACAAAAAAAAATCTACTCACTGTAAGGATATACATTCAGAAACTGGAGATAGGAACAATCTCAAAAAAGCACCCAGGTACATGCCAAGGATGAGGATTACTACCTCCAACTTATTTCTTCCAAACCTTTATATGGGACTTACCAGAGGAATGGCAGGCTAGGGTATTACCGTATTCATCTCTCTCCATGAACAATATTCCTTATTTTTAATTATTTATTATTTTGTGTTCCCAATTAAACCATAATGTGACAGGCAGACCATTTTACAAGGCAATAAAAAATATAATCACGCTCCCCAGCGAGTAAACTGTGAGGCCAAAAGGTGAGTGGTTTATATCAATGAGAGAACCATATTATTGCATTGAAAAATGGTGGGCCTGGCCTGTTATTGCTGCTACAAGTAAAAACAGCTCTAGAAAAGAACAAGACAAACTGGTTGCAAACCTTCTTAAAAGGGCCTATTTTTAGTCTAATGACAAAACTGTCTGTGTTTGCATAAGGAGCAAAAATGATTGATAGAAGGAGTGGAAGGAGGCTAGTTCTAGCCCTAAATTAGGACCTCAGGGATCCTGGGGGTGTTGAAAGGTTCAGTACAAGGAGGGATACTTCCCAAATATATGGAAAACAGAAAAATATAATAACGGATTAGCAGCACCTCCACTTTGGTACTGCACCTCCTCAACACAGTGAACAGGATCTGTCTCAAATCCCAATTAGCCCAACTATAGAAAATTATATTATAAGCCTTACCTTGTGCAATATGCCAGTAATTCTTTCCTAGCTACATGTGGCCACCAGACGCAATCAGACTTGAAGGGGGAAAGAAAACATTCCCCTTCACCAAATAAAATCAAAATAACCTACCTGCTGAGAAGATGCACTCATCTCATCTGGAAGTAGCTGGTGACATGAGGGTGTGAGAGGAAAGGAGCTGGTGGAACATGTCCCTGGAGCTGGTTTTGAACTACCTGGTAAAGGGTGACACGAGGCTCTTTGTGTGTTTAGGTGGGATGGGAACGACTTGGGGAAGGCAGGGGAGGAGGAAGACATGGAGAGAAATATTCAAAGCTTTACTAGAATTGAAGGGACTGTTTGATCAATGTCCAAAATAGACAAGGGAAGGCATAATTCTTCCTGAAAAGGCTTCCATCAATGTTTATATGGGAAGTGAGTATGTTATAGTGGAATGAATACTGGACTTAGAATACAAAGATCTGTGTCCAAATCCCAGCTCTACCATTTACTTTGTGACCTAGAACAAGTCATTATACTTCTTTAGGACTTTATTTCCTCATCTGTAAAGTAAGAGGATTGACCTATGATCTCTAAGGTCTATTCCAGTTTTGAATGCTGAGATTAGACATGAATCCTTATTTCTGGAATGACTAAAAAAGCATAATGTTATTCATGACATTTAGGATTTTCCAAAGCTAACCCATAAAGATGTTTCTCTAAGATTATTTTTGTCCTCTAAAAAACCTCTTACCAGCCTTTGTTTATTTTCTTTCCCCCTTCCCCTCCCTTTATTCTCTTTATCTCTATACAGATCTCCTCTTCCATTCCCTGCTGTTGTATGAAAAAATGTTTTGTAAATTTTAAAGTACTATTATCTTTTACTGCTGTTTACCTCTCTATGCATATGTCTTGCCATTCTACTAAGACTGAAAGCTTTAGAAAAAGAAACCTCCATTATAACTTTTTTATATCTCTTCTCTAAAGGAAAAACAGTGTGGAATGAATAAAGCAATGATTTTAGAGTCAGGAGAGACCTGGATTCTAATTCTGGTCCTGCTGCTTACTATCTATGTAACATTAGGCAGGTCACAATCTCCCTAGACCTCAGTTTACTCATCTGTGAAATAAATAGAACCATAACTAGCGTCAGGTAAATTGAGTTTTGCCCCAGAGTGTTGCCATTTCTTTCTCTAGCCCATTTTTACAGATGATGAAACTGAGGCAAACATAGTTAAGTAACTTGCTGTAACACCAATGTGGTTAGCAGCTGCTGTGGAGCTGTAAGGTGAATAACACCAGCACACAGGCTATTTGATCTGCTTCTCTAAGGAAAGCAACTTTAAGGGGTTTACAATGTCATTTTAATTGAACATACATATATCATTCACTTAGTTCATGGGGAAAAGTTAGCACCCTGAACTTCAGAGAGAACACAAACAGAAATTACAAGCAGAAATTATATAAACAGAGCAAATAACACAAATCAGCAGACAGGGCTTCTAACCATCTGTCCATAGCAATACATACATAGTTACTAGGGAGAGATGCACTGACATCTGGTTTTTCAAACCTGGGGGGCTCCTTAATGGCTATCCAGCATCTCATCTGGTGAAATCACAGGAACATTCTTCCAATGGGTGAGCCCCAAAGCAAAATGCTAACCTCTGAATATACATACACTTCTTCAGGGTCAGAGGGCATCACAACCAAGTGACTCAAACTCATGTGACTTAGGCTTTCTTATGACTTAAGCAGGTCATCAAAGACTCTTAATTCAATCGAAGACTCGATCAAAGGCACTTGATTGCCTTAGGGCTGAGAAGCACTCCAAAGGAAAAAAACAGCAACAAGTCCCACTTTGCTTGCCATTACACTTGCCCAGGGTCACAAACCTAATAAGTATCTGAGGCCATATTTGAACTCAAGAAGAAGAGTCTTCCTTACTCCAGGCCTGGCAGTCTATCCACTGTGCCACCTAGCAGTCCAATTTAACAGCCCTACTTTTAAGTCACTTAAGAAGATGAAAATAGTAGATTTAGCTCTTACCAGGATACGAGGTAGCATGGGACTTTAGAGTTTGAAGAACCTTCAAAGGTCACCTCATCCAATGGTCTCATTTACAAATTAAGGAAACTGACGGATCTGAGGGAAGGCCCTCTAACTTTAGGAGACAAAGTACTTGGATTCATATTCTGCCTGTCTTACTTCCTACATGACTTCAAGCAAATTTATTTTCTTTCTGGCTCTCAGTTGCCCTATCTATAAAGGGTAGGACCTGTAGGTCTCTTTGAGCTCTAGATCTAAGATCTAGAATCCCCTGTTCTTTTCATGGCTCTATGTCTTTGTCTTAGGGAGCAGGGATGGCCCAAGCCATGTGATGATGCAGACTGCTGCTGACTTTGATGAGTTCCTATTTCACAGGGACAGTTGGGTTTTTGTGGCATGAATACCTTGGGCAGCCTGGGAAAGCCAACAGACCTCCTTTTCAGAATTATGTTCTTAACTGTGTAAAATAAAATACAATTAATTGAAATAGTATTATCAAAAAAAATTTTTTTAAGTTTAGGGATTCTGAATTTTAAAAACCCTTAGATCAGAAGGAAGATAAGAATGATAAAGGAGAGAGATTGGCATGGAGCCAAACAATCTCAGTCAACAGCATAGAACTTTGCACCCATTAGGAGTGGTTTATTTTTGGCCTCATCATAACCATAGGTTTGAATATGACAATATCACTTTTCCTCCAGGCTTTGGTGAATTTCTGGATTCAATTTGTAATGTTTGATATGACTGTGTGTATTTTTCTGTCAATGGGGAAACAAATTAAGTCTAAGTGAATTGCTTCAAGTTGCTGAGCATCAGAAGAAATCCCTTTACCAATATGATGTATAAATAAGTGTCACGAAGTGTAATGGTTTCTGGGGAATTTCATTCAAGTCAGTGCATTAAGCACTTCTTCTCTTTGAGGTTTCCGCTAAGGAAAGGATGACCACATTCCTAAAAATGACACCCATTCAGGTTTGTGATACACCTACCTTTCTGTTGGGAAAAAAAAAATGCAATCTACCTATAACCAAAGGCCATCATTTTCTAAAGACACACAATGGAAAATGAAATGCTCTTGTAAGAGGTGGAGCATTAACTTCAGATAATTAATACACAGCAGGTTCATTTATTTTCAAATGAGCTCTATGTGCCTAAAAAGTCAGTGCACAGTTTTAAAAATTGCATAGCCATGCAGAAACGCCAACAGATTTTTCAGGCTCTGCCCCAACTCACCCAATCACTTCAGTAAGTTTAGGATTGCCGTTCAAAGGAACCTTTAAAAAAAAAATTCAGTGCTCCTCAAAGCTGAGAGACAAGAGACTCTAAGAAGTCTGTCTTATGGAATGCTGCTTTTCCAGATGGAAGCTAATGTGCATAAAAGTCAGAGAAAGCATTGACCGGTTTGATTTAACCTTTGCAAAAAATATTTTTGAATCTAACTTTCTCCAATGAAGAAGGTCCAGTGTTTGAGAAAAAGATCAAGGTCTGTCCTAACTTAAATAGAAACATTTACTCATCTGTTCCAATCAGTTAGCCAACATTTAATGACCTTGCCTAAAGGGCAGCTAGGTGGCTCAGTGGAGAGAGTACAAGCCATAGAGTCAGGAAGACTCGTCTTTCTGAGTTCAAATCTGGCCTCAGACATTTACTAGCTGTGTAACTCTGGGCATGTCACTTAACCCTGCTTGCCTCAGTTTCCTCAACTGTAAAATGAGTTGGGGAAGGAAATGACAAGCCACTCTAATATCTTTGCCAAGAAGCCCCAAATGGGGTCACAAAGAGTCAAACAGGACTGAAAAAAATGACTAACATCATCTTGTCTAACCTAGGTAAAAGTATGAAACTGGTTATTTTTGTTTGATTCCCTTTCTGAGCCCTTTCCTCCACATTTTATGGTATCTCTCTCCCTTTCGGGACCACACACACCCAGGACCTTCATGGTTTGTCATCCCACCCCTCTCCATCTGCATCAAAATCTGCTCTCATGAAAGAAACATGAGGCATTTACACTGTAGTGTGAATTTAAGCCCCTTATTCTGTCTCCTGAGGTCAATTTAAGCCCGGCAACATTCTTAAGCCTCTGAAATCATAACCTATGGTTCCAATGCTTATTTCATCTATGTCAACTCCTCGCTGACTTATGCATAAAGCAATAACTGTACAGAAAACTTTGCATATATTCTAGGACATGGCCAATGTGGGGATTCGTTTTGTTTAACTATGCATAGTGTTACAAGGGCAAACCTATCTACTTAGGCTTTAATGGTTTACAAAGCACTTTTCCTCACACCACTCTTCTAAGGTGGGCAGTATTAATATTATCCTCATTTTACATAATAGACTTAGAGAAATGTAAATGAATGGCCCATGGTCACACCTCTAAGTTCCCATGATCCAGTACCCAATACATGCAGATCACATGGGCACAGAGCTAGTAGATATCAGAGAGCCAAGAACCCAGCCCAGACAGTCTGACTCTAAGTGAAGTGTCCCACTCAGCCACATCACCAGAATCCCACAAAGAGTGTTAAGAAAGTTTGTCATTTGGCTTCTTCACACCCATTTTTGAAGCAGAAGGAATTCCTTCTGCCCAAGTTATCATCAGTACAACAGGGCCTGTTGTTCCGTTCTTTGCTTCTTTTCAGTTGAGGAGAATAAAAGAAAGCTGTGCATAAGCAGTTTGTTGGGATGTACGCTGAGCAGCCTCCCCTCACCTGAAAATTCATCTGCTTCTGTGCATTTGGCTCTATCAGGCTCCAGCATGCATAACTCCTTTCCCACTGATCATCCTTAATATCAGCTCTCAGCAGAAAAAAAAAATGATATGCATCAGTGTGCTTGAATATTTTTTGTCTCCTTCTTACAGTCACTGCATAACAATGCTGCTAATTTATCTGATGAAAGACATACTAGTGACGGTCTACACACAACCCAGATGTTTCCCTGCTGATATTTTAAGGAGTAGCTCAGAGCTGTGATGATTGGGCTGCCATTAATACAAATGACTTGTCAGCAAAAAAAAAAAAAAAGTTAACAGTACTCACTCTCTTGAAGACATCTATCAGATCTCAATCACTCCTTGAATCCTTTTATACAATTAAATAAGTTGCTCATTTCTCAAGTCCCCTATACCTCAATTTCCTTGTTCTGGAGCTAATGTACACTTAAATACACAAAGTGATGTCAACCTTCTGAACTCTGTGACCCTCAACTTTACCGAGATCAAATTCACAATCTATAAAAATTGACTAACATGTACTTCTGACAGATTTTCTTATCAGTCCCCACTGCCCTGAACAAAAATTGCAGTGAAATACCTACAAGTTGGAGGTGAATTTTATCTCCCCATCTGATCTTATGTCAGGACAAATAATGACCAACATGTTCTCTTATTTCAGTTTCTTTTGACCCCCATGGAAAAGGGAGGTGAATTCGCCACTGCTTTAGGCTATCCTGTCCTTGGGTTCGAGCCACTTAAAGGACAAAAGTGCCTGTATATTTTCATATGTGTTTATATATATTAATGTGACTATATTAAGTACGCATCACTCATCATCTTATAAGATGGTCTTTTCCATTAGAATGCTTATGTCTCACAAGACAGGGACTATTGCCTAGTGCAGCATTAACTATCTTTAGATGGACTGGAATTGTGGAATTTTTGGCAGCAATTCATAGGACCGTAGCTTTAGAGTAGGAAGAGATAGTAGAGTTCTTTGAGTCCAGGCTTTAGTTATGAACTGAAGCACAAAGAAATTAAGTGACTCGCCCAGGGTCACGCAGCTTGTAGGTATAGGAAGAATGATTCAAACCCAGCTTTTCCTGACTGCAAATCCAGGGCCCTATCCCCGAGGCTATGCAACCTCTTCATTTCAGTTCTGAAATAGAGTAAATGAAGCTAGGTTGCTAAAGAGACCCATGTGTGGGGTCAAGTTACAGCAAGTAATATTACACATAAGATATCTTCAAACTAGAAAAATATATATTGTTGTAACTTATCATAGGCAACTCGATGGTACAGTGGATAGATCACTGGGCCAGGATTTCTACTATTTCTACCTCACCTCTTCACTCTTCTCCCTCTAAAGGATCCTTCCTCTCCTTATCCCCAAAGTTTCTGTTGCCCTCACGCTACCCAGTTTCTCTACTACGCAATGCCATCTAAGCCTGTTTTGCCCAAATTACTTGAATTGCTTTCTTCCTGACCCTCCATCCTCTTCCCCATGCCCCCTCAAAACAAAACAAAACAAACCTCCTACTAGGAAAGATGATAAACTGAGGTGACTGACAACTGATGTGGATTGTTTTTACTCTTTCCAGGAGTATTTGCATTCTAAACAGGGGACAACCTCTTAACACAAAGGAATAAATCTCTAATTGAGTCATTTCAGGCATTAGACTTAGCCCCAGGGGCAGGGACAGCTACTCCGTACTCCAAAGTGCTTAAGGCTCTGAACCTGTGCCCACCTTCCCCTCTGAATTCTGTCTAGGTTACTTTCCTGGATGTTCCTTTCATCTCCTTTGCCAACTCCTATTTCCAAACCTGCTTTCATGCCACCCCCAGTTCCTGGAACATTTGCCAGACAACCTCCTGCACATTAGTCAAATCACTCCATGATGCATATGCCATCTTCTACTATAGATCCTAGATTAGATGGCCTCAGTGGTAGGAGTCTCTTTCATTTGTAACTTAATTGCTCAAAAGTACCAGTTATAGGTCTTGCTCCATTGCATAAATAATGATGATAATAACTGGAGTTAATGAAACATGTGAAGGCCTAGCCCAAAAAATACAGTGTTGTTAAAGAAGTAGGACTCCCATGCAAGTTTTGACAGCACCTCATCTTGGAGCTCTCCCTGGAGCTGGGCAGCTTGGCATTTTAAAACCTCTCACTTGTACAAACAGGCCACGGTCATTACCTTCCAAACTTTGCGCTTGGGATTTGAAATTTATGGGATCCCACCTCTCCAGACAGAATTTTAGTTTTAATATGAACAACAGAGGCTATTTTATAATATTAACATCTGGTAACGTCTATAATACTTCAAGAATCTGTGAATTTGTCTACCCTTTCTCCACACATCCAGATTATGAAACTTTTATGATTTACTAGATGGTCTTCATGAGTTGCTGTGACTGAAACTTTCTTTGTCACCAATATTCTGGTGAGGAGACTCTCAAAGAATAGTGAGACTGGCCTCCCAGTCTGGATGCCTGCCCACATTAGCAATATCTTCCATAGCTTAGGCTCCACTAACATGGCCTTCAAGTACCCAGGGTCACCTCACACCATGATGTGGCATCATTCACAGGAAAGATATGGTCATTATCATCATCAGAGCTTTGTAAACCATTCTTGGCTTCAGTTTCCTTAATTTTAAAATGAAGGGGTTTGGCTAAATGGTCTCTAAGCTAAGGTCTCTTTCAAGTTCTAAGATTCTGTGCCTCTGTGGATCTTTAATGAGTAAAGTTGGTTAGTTCTAATAAAGGACATCTATTAGAGTCTTTCCTAAACATAGAAAGTTAGAGATGAAAAGGCCATCTCAGGCATGCCTCTTGAAGGGGAAAAACAATAAATTCTCTAACAACCTCATTTTACAGATGATGAAATGGAAGGACGAAAGAGATTTTTGCAAAGTCACTGCAGTGACCACATCAGAAAAATTTGCTACCAGACTTTCTTGTAAAATATGTCAGTGAAACTTTTAGGCATTTGAAAAATGCAATCATTTCAATCTATTATTTCTTGATGTTTAGTCTTCTTCAAATAGTTTTTCCTTAATTTAAATGTAATTAAAACCTTCCTCCAAGCATTCTTTCCAGAGTTAGTTATTTCAAAAGTATGATACTATGACCACATTAAATATAAATATAAGGTTAATATATTTGGCATTATGCTTTCTTCCTATATAATGATAATTATTATATATATGATCAGACCAGAGGGCTATTATCCATATCACAACCCTTGCTAGTGGGTATACTCCAAGACTCTTTCCTGGTCCCTCTTCTCTCTCTACACTTTCTCACTTAGTGACTTCATCAAACTCCATGGGTTTAAGCATCATGTCCATGCAGATAACTCCCAGATTATATGTGTGTATGTATGTGTGTGCATATGCATGCATGTGTGTATGTGTATATGTGTATATGTATGTATTTGTGGGTGTATATACGTATATAGATATATTTGTATATAAATACATACATATATAGATATATATTCGTGTGTGAAAATATACATACATATATATTTATGTATATAAATGTATACATATATAGATATATTTGTGTGTAAATATATACGTATATAGATATATATTTGTGTGTGTAAGTATATACGTATATAGATATATATTTGTGTGTGAAAAATATATACATATATACATGTATGTATGTGTATATGTGTGTATATATATACAGCCCTAGTCTCTCTCCTGAGTTCCAGTCCCATATCACCAATGTCATATTAGGCATTTTGAACTTAATGTCCCTTACGAACCTCAAATTCAACATATCCAAAACAGAATTCTCTTTCTCTCTCTCTCTTTCTGTCTCTCTCTCTCTCTCTCTCTCTCTCACACACACACACACACACACACACACACACACGCATTTGTTATCTCTCTTGATAGAGTATTAACTTCCTGAATTCAGGGCTATATTACTTTTCTCTTCATGTCCTCGTCACCTACTACAGTGCCTGGACACAATTACCATTTAATAAATGCTTCTAGATTGATTAGAGAAAACTTAGAGTTTCCCTTCACCTTACAGAGACAGAAACCGAGACTCAGATGAGTGAGGTGACCTGCCCAAGGTCACACAACACACAGGTAGCAAGTGGCAAAACCAAGTTTTGAACTCAAATGTTCTAATTCTAAATCCAGTTCGCTTTCTACTGAACTACACTGCCTCATATTCATTAGAATCCATTTGATAGGGTCATTCCAGCTTTATCAGAGCATTGATTAACACCATGAGTTGCTATCTTAAATTTTTTAAAGATATAAATCACTAAAACAAGTGGCCACTTTTGGCCATAAAGACGTAAAGAGAATCACGTTGTTGTTGTTGTGTCATGTCTGACTCTTTGTGACCCCATTTGGGGTTTTCTTGACAAAGATGCTGGAGTGGTTTTGCCATTTCCTTCTCTACCTTATTTTATAGATGAGGGAACTGAGGCAAACAGGATTGAGTGACTTGCCCAGAGTCATGCAACTAGTAAGTATCTGAGCATCTCCTTCTCCAGCTCATTTTACAGATGAGGAAACTGAGGCAAACAGGGTTAAGTGACTTGCCCAGCATCACACAGCCAGTAAGTGTCTGAGGCCAGGTTTGAACTCGTCTTCCTGACTCAAGGCCCTATACTCTGTCCACTGCACTGTCTAGCTGACCAAGCTATGACAGTGTAAAAGTCATCTAAACTCTTTGGGATTCAATTTCCTCTTCCCTAAAATGGGAATGACAACAATTGAATTACCCATCGTGGTCAATTGTAAATTGTAAAGCCTTATACAAATAAGCTGTTGCTACTATTTATGTTCTAGAATAAAGAGGGAAATTCAAAGGATACCCCTTTTTTTCTCATTTTCTCGTTTTATAAGGAAATAGCCTATGTTTATATGTACACTTTGGCCATATTGTAGGTCAAATCATGTTACCATATATAATATGTAGAAAATATCTCACAACACACCAAGCTTATAATTAGAATCTTGTAACTGAATTCTACCACGTATGTAGCTATACATTCATAATTGTTCATACAGATAGGTATTCAAAATGAAATGGGTTTGAAGTAAAGTCACCTTAATAGTAAAAAAATAGTAAAAAAAAATAAAATCAGGACCAAGTAAAGTTAATAACCTGACTAGTGGTTATCAAACAACAGTAGTATATTTTGAGTCAGTATGCCTTTTCCCAGTGGTCAGAGATAATTTCTAAGTGCTTATTACCCAGCTAAGCATGCAATTTTTAAATACCTTGTTCTATCATATCCATTCTATTACGTTCATTTTTTCAGCAATTTCCTTGTAAAATTAGATTTGTGCTACTGTTCTCTCCTATAAAGCACTGAACCAAAGAAATGTGGTGATCTCAATTGCCTTTCATGCCAGATTTAACCTTATGATACATGCATTAAATACAGATTAACATCTTGTCTCTGAGAAACTTACATTTAGCAGACTATACCAAAGTTTCATTAAAATAAAAGTCAATATAAAACATTCATGAAAAGAAAACTAGCCAGGTATAGACAATGCTCTCCTTTCTAGGGAGAAATATTCTCTCTCTCAGACAGTACAATCATGGCCGATAGAGGTAAGAGAGAGGTTTCACCCTAGACCTAAATGCTAATGACAATAACAGGATTGATATGTTTATAGGAAAATGATCCAAATGGATCTTTAAAAGTCATATAAATGATCCAGATTAATTTTTACTTACATATAAATCATAAGTTAGTATCTGATTTAAAAACAAAATGAAGCTTGAAAATCTAGTTCGATGTCAGTTATATTGGTAGATCTATTTTGGTAGATGATGTCTGAGATTTACCATAATTTTTGAAAGGCAAAAAAGGATGTAATTTCATTAGGAAACTAATTCCCCTCAGGAACCTGAGCAATCTGACGGCAAAATGAAAGCTTACTATGTATTTCCAAGCCAGATGGACTGTCCCATAATGGCGTAGTAGCAATTAGATGGCGCTATTCATTATTTTCAAGAGCGATGCAGGAGTGATTTCAACCAGCAGAAGTTTCTGTTCCCATTCCTCACTCTGCAGGGTAGAGAAGTTCCAACAACACTCCAGGAATGGAATTAAAAGCAGCCATAAATCATGATGAGCAATAGAAAAAAAACATTGGAACCATAATTTTTGCAGGAATAAGATGTTAAAAACATAATCAATATGTCTAAAAGATGCACATAATACAAAAATGGCAAACTAAAAGCTACATTGCTAATTACTAAATTGTCTCTACTCTTCTCAAGATATCATCTTTCTATAGCCCCAAAGACAAGCCTTTCACTCCCCTTTCAATGTTTCTTTGTCTTTTAGGGACGGGAATCCTTGGGATCCCTTCCCATACACTCTTCCCAATACTGAAAGCAATTCTCAAAAAAGTCAACTCTCAAAATAGGGGTCTGGCATAGACTTTACAGAAAGGCCAAGCCATATCAGGAACTGACAACGCTATATTGGCTGATTACTGGTAAGTTAATAGCTTTGTCGTTCAGCTTTCTTCTTTCTACTAATCTACTTCACAGGAACATTTGGGGAGCAACAAATAAAAATTGTAGTAAAACACATTGTAAATGTTAACAGTTCTTAAGACTGTCTATGGGACACTGGCTAGCACAGCTGTCTGATTTTTTTTTTAAATCAAAGCACCATATTTCATCTGTACCAAATTCCAAGCTTGCGTTGTTTTTGTTTCTTTTGGTTTGTTTGGAATAATCTTGTTTTTCGCTAAATCAAATCGTCATTTTGATATATTTAAGGCAGAGCCTAAATGGAAGCATTTTTATAGGTGTCAGTTTAAATCACCCTTTTGAATCTAACATTTGCATACAACATGGAATAACATTCCAGTTAACCAAAGTATTTCCAGTGCCAGATGACTGAAATGACTGTATGGTTTATCAGAAGAAAGTCTAACCGAAAAGATACATCTTTTATCATGCTCAGGTAAGCCATCCCTAGATTTGGTTTCCATGGGGACCATTTTTCTAAGCAAGAGGAAAGACTCATTCATAGATAAGGCGCCTCCACGGAAACTCTCAGTCTGATCCCTAGGACTTCATATCTTGGAACTGTTTGCAAGAGAGCTCAAGCATATCTTAATTTCTATGGTGTGGCAAGAAGAAATAATGGAAGCAAAACCATGGAGGATTTTATTAAGCACTGTTAACATTCCAAAACTCAGCTAGAAATTAGTAATTAGAAAGTGCTGAATATGTGTTGTACATTAGGAAAGAAATCAGAATCATAGAATTTTAAAACAGAAAGGGTCCCTGAGGACCACCTGATTAAACACCAATATTTAACAGATAAAAAAGAGTCTCAGACATTTGGCTTGTTAAGGGCACAACCAGTACTAAATTGAGGTTCCCTAACTCCTAAGGCAGCATATAGCACAATCTCTTCACATTTCTTTTAGTTTGGTGATTACTCCCATTAAGAAGTATGTCTGACTCAGAAAAGAAAAGGGGGTGGGGCAAATTTTGAGGACAAAAAATTGACTATTGAGAAAGTAAAGATTTCTCCTGCTGATTTTATTTTGGTTGTACTTTAACTTACTTACCATCAGTTCCCTGGCTTACAGCAAGTGAGGGGAGAAGAAAAGATCACTGGTCTATGTTTAAAGCCTGGGGTATACTTGGACCTATTCTTACTTGCAAATCAGCAAACAGTACAAATCAGAGTTTGATTTATTGTTTTGTTAATTGTCTAGACTTAAGAAATAATGGAGAAAATGTTAAGAATGCAGGTTAAACTAAAAAGGGTGTCCTGTATACATTTTCCCACAGAAAGCCAATCGTTAAATAGTATACCAGTGTTTACAATTCAAAGGAAAGAACACTGGTCTAAGTAACATACTACTGCTACAAGCTCAAGAATACCCAGATTCAGCCCTGATCACAATGAAGTGGGTTGTTTTTTTAGCCTGGGTTTAGAAAGTAAAATAACAACAACAAACTATCTCGAGTAAATACTTGTCAAAGATCCCCTCAATACAGAGGAAACACAGAATCAGTCGCTCACGTTCCAGAATCAGTCCCAATAGATGGCTGCACTTGTTGGGTCTTACTCGATACATACACATGTATGTATATGTGTATGTTCCTGTATGTGTGTATGTATGTATATATATAATTATATAGGATATCTTCAGAAAAATGAGGGATAGACAATTCATGTACTCCATTGGGGTGCGTATGTGTGTGAATGGAATCAAACCCTTCAATAAATAGTGTTCAGGGAGGATTAGCACCTCAGGCGTGAGGGCTTGCTGAGATCTTTTCAGGGCTGCTTATCCATCTTTGATGTCTACCTGGCACTCAACTCTCACCTGTGGCTCTAAGAAGTGATAGCATGAGCAGTGGCCACACCTTCTTGGCAGACAGGCTAAACCAGGTTGAGAGTAACCAATGACTGTAGGCAAGTTAGGAGGGTGTCTATCTCAAGTGTGTTAAGACTTTCCCTTGCAGAATGGACAGATGAGAACAATTTGTTCCAATGGCCATGAAGGTGGCTAAAGCAGGAGTTGCGGCACACTTAGAGCTTGGTCAGACATTGAAGAAGCCAAGATCATACACTGCATCCTGGGTCATCACCATTCATCTTGACTTTTGTCCCACCACTGGACTTCGATGACTCTGGTGAAGAGAGTGAGGCTGATGTCTTCATGCAACTCTACCCCACTTAAATCTAATTCTCATGCAAGTCATCATCTATGATGTCATCCTTCAAAAATGCAGGATGAATGATAACAAATATATGAATGTGTAATATATTGTGCATACATACATATATAGACACACACACACACATGTATATATTTATATTCAAGAGAACTAGAGGAAAGCCATAAATATGTTGTGTGAACTCCTTGTAAAAGACTGACATGAATGTAAGAGTCACCCATGATATGGCTGAGTAATAATTGGTACTAAGGCATCAAGGGCAGTTACCACACTGATGGTATACTATTTAATCTGAAAAGGCTACAAGCTAAGACTAAAGTGGATGGAGAGTTGATACAAGATTTTTTTGTTCACAGATGATCATGCACTCAATGCATCCTCTGAGGCAAAGATGAAACAGAGTATGGATTGATTCCTTGCAGCTTGTGCTAAATTTGGCCTAACAATTAACACCAAGAAAACACAGAACCAGCCAGCACAACACCAACCATATGTTAGCAAATGGAGAAATTTTGAATACCGTGGACAAGTTCATTTACCTTGGCAGAGTACTTTTCAGGGATGTATACATAGATGATAAAGTTGATATATGCATTGCCAGAGCTAGCTCAGTGTTTGGGAGCCTCTGAAGAAAAGTGTGGGAGAGAAGAGGTATTACGCTGCCTACCAAACTGAAGGTCTACAGAGCCATTGTGCTGACCTTATTGTTATATGCCTGTGAAACCTGGACAGTATACCAGCGCCATGCCAGGAAACTGAATCACTTCCATTTGAATTGTCTTGGGAAGATTCTGAAGATCATCTGGCAAGATAAGGTACTGAACACTGAAGTCTTTTCTCAAGCTAAATTGCCAAGTATTCAAATTCTGCCAGAGAGAGTGCCACTCTGATGGGCTGGCCATGTTGTTCGAATGCCAAATGTATTCTTGTCTAAAAGACTATTTTTACAGAGAACTCACACAAGGCAGGTGTTCCCATGGTGGTTAGACATGATACAAGGATGCTCTCAAGATCTCTCTGAAGACCTTTGGAATCAATTGCATGACAGGGAAGACACTGGGCAAAAGACCACCCAGCATGGTGTTCCCACATCAAAGAAGGTGCTCTGCTTTATGAGCAAAGCAGAATTGAAGTAACATAAAAGAAATGTGAGATGAGCAAATTTAGAGACATCTACTCTAAATGTTCGTGTGGACTATTTGTGCCTGACATATGGTAGAGCCTTCCGAGCTCATATTGCTCTGATCAACCACAGTCAGACACACTGTACCTTGACGCTAACATAATGATGGCATTTTGGTCCTCTTCGAGTAAAAGTAAAATTAAAAAAAAAAAAAACCTAAGGACAACCAATCAGTATTAAAGGAGGAAGTGCCCCAATCAGTGAGATCCATTGATGTGTTGAGTTATGAATGTTAAGTTACAGATTTTTTTTTTTTCAAAACAAAAAGGGGAAGCATGCAAATTTACTCAGTAGCTTTTGTACATTATATGACTCTTGGATACACGGTATGTTCTTATGCTCTGCTTTTGGTCTGCAAACGAGTTTCCAAAAAGTACTGTCTCCAGTGAAAGCATATCTTCCAATATTCCTGCTGGTCATATAAATATAATTCCAGTTAACAGGTTGAGAAATTGAGGAAGCAAAGTACTCTAGTCTGGGGTCACAGGACTCAAAGGCAGTGGCAAAATTAATGCCTAGAAAATCATTGCTTTCAACACAGTGGTTAAATCACATCTTTAAAAAAAAGCGTTGGGACATTCAGTCAGAAATTATAAGATTTGCTATAAGCCCCACAGAATGTGAAGAATGAGTCTGTTCTCCTTTTGTTATTGTATCACTGTCCAAAGCAATGTGTGAATCAAATTAACTTCAGCCCACAAAAAGGTAATTGCTTTGTTTTTCCTTATACCTAAATTTTGAAGTTCACAATAACAAACCGTTAGGTATTTCCTGGTAGGTAGGGACCAGCTAAATTAAGGAAATCTGAGGTTACTTCCAGATGGGGGATTGCTGAGAAAATCTTCATCCCTCTAGAGAATGCTGCTTAAAGGATTGGGGGGCGGGGGTTGGGGGTCTTGCTTCAATTTCTCAAAACAAAAGTGAGGGGAAGCACCATGTGAAGTTGGAAACATTAAAAGAGATTCAGCAGATGTTTGCCTTCAAGTTAACCATCACTACGGCAGCAAAGCGACAGAACAGCTGTGCCCAGCCATAGCCATCAAGCGGGAAAAGGGAGGGAAGAGAGAGCGCAAAGCAAATCTTGTCCTCGTCTCCAAGTCATATGATGGCCCAAAAGGAATGAAATCTGAAGAAATAAATAATAAACTCAAAGGAACAATTTGCAAGGACTCACAAGAAAGGGAAATTCTTAAAGATTGCTTTCTTTGTAGGGATCTCGTAAAACAAAGGATCAAATCAGAATCAGTATAACTGTCTGGAATTGAACCATTCAACAAATATTTAAATATATACATATATAGCATGTGCATACACACAAGAACACACATGTACATAATACACGTGTGTGTGTGGTGTGTGTGTGTGTGTGTGTGTGTGTGTGTGTAAGCTAGGAAGGGCAGTGGATAGAGTGCTGAGCCTGAAGTTAGGAAGATCTGAGTTCAAATCCTACCTCAATTACCAGCTATATAACCTTGGGCAAGTTACTTAACTTCTCTGTGCCTCAGTTTCCTCATTTGTAAAATGGGAATATAGTAGCACCTACCTCCCAGGTTTGTTGTGAAGCTCAAACAGGATAATTGTAAAGAGCTTAGCACAGTGCCTGGCATGTAGTAAACACTATAAAAATTTTATAATGTATGTGTGTATGTATATGTATATATATATAATGTATATGAATTATATAAAAATTCTCCTCTTAGCATAGGGAAACTTACATACTATTTTCTGGTAGCATAAATAACCTTTGGGGCAAATTGAGTTAGATATCTGGCAATATATTTTTGTCCTCATGATTCATATTAAAGCTTCAAACATGAAAGTAAGTTCGTAGGTGGGAGAGACCTCAGTAATTTAACAAAATTTATTTGTGCATTCCAAGTTTATCAGAGATAGCAGAATTAGGAGTGGTGCAGTAATAAAAATCATATATTACTATAATAACTTAATTTGCCCCAGCATAATTCATCAAAAAGAGATCATGATAAATTGAAGCAGTCGTTTTCTAGTAATACATCCTTTCTTTGGATATTGGAAGAATGTTCATTTGCAACATTTCGTAGATAACATGCATACATTAGTTTATGATCTGCTTATTCTGTCTAAAGAGGATCTGAACAATTGGAGTCCCATCCTTAGAGCATAGACGTCGTGTTCTGCCTGCCTCCAGCCTTTGTAGAAGAGGTTGGGAAGCCTGCTTCCATAAAGGAATGATGACCTGTAATGGAAAGGTCCTGGTCCATGATTTGGAATATATTCAGGTATTCTGTAACTGGTTCTGATCACAAAATCACATGGTAAAAAGACAGATTTTGATTGACTGCTGAGCTGGAATTGGGGTGTATTCAAAAGGCACCGACTGGCCAAAGCCAAAGGGAGCCCCTTGCTCTTCCCTGCCTGGCCGTTGTTTCGGTAAGAGAGATATTTTGTAAACCTCTGGATGGGGAAAAGTCACAGGTCCTTCCCCCTTGGGATTAATAAGTAGCTCACAATTACGAACCTTTGTTCTTTTCCTCTTCACACTTTTTTCCTGCTTTTAGGTGAAGGAGTACTGCAGATGGACACAACTTTGTGAGCTTCAGAATGTCAGCTTAAAATGTGAGCTTAAAATGAATGGCAAGACATCAGAGGTACAGAATCTGGAATCCATGGCAGAATTTGCTCAAAGTTGGAAGGTGATGAGCAAAGTTCCAAATGACCTGGCAAATATCAAGTCAGTTGACACGATTCATTGATAGGCTGCTGCAAATTTGGAAGTGAATTTCATAGGGCAAACAGTATGTGGAAACTGTTTTAAGTGAGGGACCACTCTCCACATACATAATTTAAGTAAAATCAAAGAATATGGAATAGGTTAGATAACCAGGAGTAAGGGGGGAAGTCTCAGGTAATAGAGTAGGATCAAAGTATTATAAGCAAAACTAATTACAAGGACACATTTAAAAGAAAAGGGGTAAAATCCATAGAAAATAAATAAATGTTAGCAAACCTACCAATTATAACCTAAATATGAATACATTTAACAACCCTCCAAAATGAAAGAAAATGACTAAATGGATTTTAAAAACCCAATCATTTACTACATACAAGAAATGTAATATACATCTTTACACATACAGAATGAATGAAAAATGAGCCTAGAACAAAATTTAATGTGTGTCAGGTAATTTCCAAAAGTAGTTATTGTAATCATGCTCTCATTCAAGACAAAAAAATAAAAATTCACAACATCAAAAGATATAAACAAAGAAACTACATTACGCTTATGGGCATCACAGACAATGAAAATATCATTATTAAACATATATGCAACAAATGGCATAAAACTAAATTCATAAAGGAAAAGCTAAATGAATGGCAGAAAGATAGAGATAATAACAAAAGAATTATAAAAGAATTTAATATTCTTCCTTCAAAGCTGAAAGACAAACAAAATAGTAAACAAAAAGGAAAATACAGAAATAAACTACTGAAAAAGTTACATTTAAAAGACAACATCTTATAAATGGAAACATTAAAGAATATAAATATTTCTTAGTACCTTTAAAAATTAGACCATTTGGTGGGGCACAGAGAAAGTAAAAACAAATGAAAACAGGGCAAAATATTAAATGATACTTTACTGACCATAATTCAATGCAAATATGAATGTTGGGACATAAGTAAAAGGAATAGATCTAAAATAGATACTAGGTAATGAGATGTTAGATAATCAGAGTCTCAAAGAGCAAATCATAGAAACCAATAAAATGTAGAAGATAATGCTAACAATGAGATGAAATAAAACTTGCGATTCAGTTAAAGCAATCCTCAGAAGGAAAAAAAATATCTCTGAAAACACAAGTTAACAAATTCGAAAAGAAAATATTTATGAATTAGACAAATAATTAGAAAAAAACTAGAAAATCAACCAATCAAGATCCAAGAGTGCATTATACGACCTAAGACCAGAAAAAAAAATCACAAAAATCTCCTGAAAGGTTTTATGCACTGTGACTATTCATTATAACAAAGCCACAGCAGCTCATAATGTTCTTGGCACTAAGCAGGCTTAATTATTTAGAAACACTTTGAATCTGTTCAGAATAAACCGTGACAATCCTTCATTCATTGGAACTAAGTCAAAAACAGATCTACTCAAAACCATTTAGACCTTAGTAGAGAAGGAAAAAAAGAAAAAAAGAAAAACTAAGCTAAATATATGGGACCTGGCTCTAGCCTGTAAGAAAAGGTTATAGTTTCTGCGCTATGGGGTTATGCATTATTAAAAGGTATCTCATTACAATGGAAATTATGACCTTGTCACAAGCACTATAAATGTCAAGAAATACCATTTTAAAAGAATATATTGTCTTGATTAAAAGAAAAGAAACTGCTCTCTCAATTAAAAAAAAAAACAACCAAAAAAATCTTTCTGTGTTTTTACCACAATATTAAAGAGATTTGTACTGAATCTTCGCCGTTCCATGAACTTTGCTACAGTCTTTAGAAATAGAAAAGTATTTAGTCATATGTCTCTCTGTGTGCGTACACACACACACACACACACATGCATGCATATGTTAAAAGAATACAAGATTATCCCAACAAAAGAAAATGTGGGGGAATCTGGATTCCCTTAATTAATCTACCAAAAATGCTTGACTCTACCCTAAGATACCAGAAGGAACCAGAAATCCTTTTTTTCTACTTTAAATATTGCTATAAATTATGGTTATTTCATGAAAAATGTTAAACTTTCAATAATATGAATAGGGATATGTTAAATCACATATCAAATGACTGCTGAACATAGCAGGAAACAATAGGAACATAGCAGGAAGGATGAGTATAGTAAACATTTATATAATTAACAATTACTATGTACCAGGCACTAGGCTAAGTGCTTTGCATTTATTATCTTATCTGATCCTTTCAACAATCCTGGGAGGTAGATGCTGTTATCATCCCCATTTTACAGAGGAGGGATCTACTGAGGCAAACAAAGTTTAATCGAGTTGCCCAGGGTCGCACAACTAAGTGTCCAAGGCCACATTTGAACTCAGGTCTTACTTGTCCACAGGCTCCTCAATCTCTCCACTGAGCCACCTAAGCTGCCCCAAACAAAATGTGATATAGTGCATTCAATGAAATAAATGTTCTTATGTTAAGAGTAATATCAGCTAACATTTATTTAGCACTTTATAGCTGAAAAAAGCATTTTCCTTACGACCAGTCTATGGAGGTAGATAACATAAACATTAGCATTCCTGTAAATAAGGAACTCTGGTTTTTTGGGAAGTTCAGTGACTTGCCCAGGTTCAGATGTACTGTCAGAGACAGAAGGTGACCCCAGGATGTGACTCCCAAAGCCATGTGTACTGTATCATGCTATCTCACTATCATCAAAGCTAAAAGTGCCTGCTGTCCGGGCCGGGCCGGGCCAAGCTCAGTCTGTCTGTCATCCAAGAACATCTCCCTAACAGTGAAAAGGCTCTTTTAGAAGAACTTTGGCCACTGGTCCTGGATACAGCTCACAAATCTTGTTTACTAAAGCATAGCGTGTTTGAGATTTGCATTAGTAGAGGGTATTCCCATAGCAGTAAAATCAACAGTCTCTCAAATAGAGATATAGCACTGAAGCTGGAAGGAGCCTCAGAGACTAACTAGTCTGACCTCCTCTTCCCCCACCCCTCCCCATTTTACACACACAGAAAGGTCAAGGGAGTTAAGTGATTTGCCCAAGGTCATACAAGTTGTAAGCACCAGAGTCAATATTTGAATTTAGATTCTCTAAATCTAGAATGAGTACTCTTTCTCCTGCGCATATTTATAACCTCCCATTATGTCATTGTTAGGTAAAATTGCTAATATTATATGCCTAAAGTTGGCTTCTAAGTGTTGTTACGCCGAAATATATCTGTGGTACAGTATAAACTTAAGAAATTGATCACTCTTGCTCTAAACATCACTTGTATTTAGATTTTAACTTTGAAGTCCACATTCCTCAAGCACATATATTCAACTGTAGTATCATAAAATACATTTAAATATTTTTGAGAATTTGTTATCCCTTAAATATGCAGTTATAAACGAATGCTTTGGAAATTTGGGGTATTCTGTGTTCTTTATTCTCTCAAATACTGTCTATCTCATTAGAATGTAAGTTCCTTTGGGACAGGAATGCTTTCATTTTTTGTCTTTGTATCTCCGGAGCCTAGCACATTATCCTGGTATAGAGTAAGTACTTAATAAATGTTGGGTGAGTGAGTGATTGAAGAATATGAACACACACACACACGCACGCACACACACACGGTGTCATTGATTATTCCATCCAATTTTGTTAGCTAAGACCAGATTTTGATTGAATCAAACAATCAGAACCAAGTGAAAACAGGGCCTGTATACTTCCTTGAAACAATCCACTACGGGACAGAGATACGCCCCAAAAGTTGGTATGAAAAGAAGAATCTCAGAACCAAAAGGGAGAGAATCTGAGGGTCTGGATTTGAGAATTTGGAATTAGTCTAACATTTCCAACACATCTTTGAGGAGAACAGGATGACTGAGCTGTGACAATGAAGAGAGATATCAAAGAGAATGATTGGATCTGTAGGTATCTCAGATGAGAGGACCCAGGCAGAAGAAAGCCATAAGAAAAGGCTAACTCTTTCTCTAACTTCCATCCTGACACCCGTCTACAGACATAATATAACCTCCTTTTGACTTACCTAAATGTTTCCAGTAAACTGGTGTGTGTGTGTGTGTGTGTGTGTGTGTGTGTGTGTGTGTGTTTGTCCTTCATTATCGAAGAGGACCATGACATCAGGGAAATGATAACATGACTTGCAGTTGACTTTGATTTAAGTGAGGTAGGGCTGTACAAGGTCACCAGCCTCACTTTCCCCTCCAGAGCCATCTGGGTCCGGTGGCCTGATATTCACCAGGACAACTGAAGATGGCCTGCATTGGGAGATCCTGGCCCTTTCAGGCTAAGGTCTTTTCAGGCTCTTGCTTTGAGTGAGGTAATGCCCATTCAGTGAATATGCCTCTTTAAGAAGTGAATTTTTGGGAGGTTATCAGGGTTAAGTGACTTGCTCAGTGTCACACAGCTAGTAAGTGTCAAGGATAGGAGCCCAGATTTGAACTCAGGTCCTCCTGACTCCAGGGCCAGTGCCATCTAGCTGCCCCCCAGTAAACCAAATATTTCATTCAACTACAGAGCCCAGGAGTTAACTAGAGATTGGTATAAATATAAGGTTAGGCAGAGATCCCAACTTCTGCCTAGGTATAAAGAATTTTCCCAGTTATGGGGGCTCTTGTGATTAAACTCAGAACTTTTCATCTAAAATAAATTCCCCAAAGCAGAAGAGAAAAGATCTTTAGGGCCGTTATGTTGTACCCTAGGCTTAAAATGAGCTTATTATTGTAACAGAGTATTACAAATAGGATAGGTATAGAAGTTGGACCTGTGATTTCATTGGCATAGGGAACTCAATGCTGAGGTAACTACCAATTAAGGTCTGAAGGTTCTATGTGACTTAATCTTAGAAAGTTGCCTGGGGCACTGAGAGGTTAAGTGAACTGAACCTTCCTGATTTCAAGACCTCTTCTCTGCCAAACTGCCTCTTCTTTATTAAATATAATCTCTTGATCTCTCTCTCTCTCTCTCTCTCTCTCTCTCTCTCTCTCTCTCTCATTTCCTCTCCCTCTCTTTATACATACATACATATATATATATATATATATATATATATATATATATATTACATATGTATATATTTTTATACTTCAACGATTCTTCGATACCATTGAAATGAGTATTCACTCCATTGGTGAAGACCACAATCCACTTAAAATCTGTACTCTCCTATAACATTTGTTTACAAATCCTCCCCTGAGAGCCTACATTTTGAGGGCCTTACTCTAGATCTCTTGACACTGTTTGGATATCGATGGAGCACATGGGCCATCATTTATCCCATCTTTCATCATTTCACCAGCCCACCTTCTTTTCCAATCATACACCTCTCAGATAGCATCCCTTATGTTGCTTCTTCTGCAGATTTCTTGGTTTGTAATGTGTCATGGCCTAATCAAGCCAACCATATGCCTCTCCTTGATCTTTCGGTGACCTCAACTTAATTCTTTTGAGACTGTAGTATTTCACTGGTTGTAGCCATTAAGCATCCCTGAAAGAATATATGGTGCCTGGATATAAAATACAAGCATAGACCCTCAAGTTTGAATCTATACACATAGCTCCATCTATCATATTATCAAGGTTGAGTAAAGAGTATCATTTCTACTTTAATTTCAATTTGTTTTAGATCAACTACCCTTTAAGCTATCAAACCAATTTCTCTGCTACAGGACATATATCATGTATACAAACACACATTTTTACCAATAGGAATAAAAAGACTTTTATCTTCTCAGAGAGGTCAAGTGTTAAGTCAGAGACATCTTTCAAAGGATATGTGATAAAAGTAATGTCAAATTCAAGCAACTGATCTATTCCAGAGCAGAGTATCCTATTTTCTCCTCTCAAAGGTATCTCACAACTAGGCGTTAAACTCAAACATAATGTTTAACACACAAATTTGTTATTTTTTTTTAAAGCTACTCCTTTGAAAGCAGTCACGATAGATCCAATGATGTCCTTGAATTTCTTTTATGATTCCCCACTAGGGAGGTTTGAGCAGCGGTAACTCTCAGTAGGATTATACCTTGGCAAGAGGAGGACCTAAATGCCTAAAGTGTTCCCATGGAGCACTAATCTCATGGCTAATTTGTTAAATCTGCATTTCGTTTGTTTCCTTTGCTTTGTAGAAGTGTATTGATAAACCATCTTTTTGTCATCTTCCCAGGGATTAGACATCGATCAATATGCTTTCTGTCCATGCCTCTTTAATAATTAGTGCCTGAGTCTGCCTCTCTACGGAAGAGTTAATGCCAGGACAAATTCTATTGAACAGCCCTTGCTGTAAACTAATTGCAGCTTGCTGAGGTTCCTTGGTTGCTACATTCTGCTCAGTTGAAGTTGTTTTCTCGAAATTTTTGTGCTGGCTAAGTGTTTCTGCTTGAGGTCAATCTGTTCTTTAACTCATCTACTTTGATTACATTCTGGTGCAAGGCCCACTAAAGGATGAGAACACATCTGAGGCCCCAAAACAGCTGTTTATCTGAACCAAGGATTTAAGAGATACTTGCTACTTACCTTATCAATGCTTAAGATTAACACAGTTGTGGTGTCACCCAAACAGCTTTGATTCCAATAACCTAGTAAACTTGCTTTATAAGGAAGTTGGTTGGTTCATCAAATTGCTGTGTAGGCCTGAGGACAAAATAAGTTACAAATGCATACTCTTATTTCCCTCACCTTCTAAGAAAGCAAAGATCTAAAACTTCTCCCCTTCATCAAGCTACCCTTATCTCTCCCCCCACCCCCAAGAAAAAAACCACCTTGGGAAAGTCGTCTATTTTAATAACAGTTACCTTCTATACAGAAAGGACTTTACAACACCTCCTGAGAGGGAAATGCTGTAATTATCATCCATATTTTACAAATGAGGAAACTGAGGCTGAAAGAAGATAAATGACTTGATAGTTAGTGTCCAAAAGACTTTTAACTCAGATCTTCTTGATTTTCAATCCAGAACTCTAACTGCTACACCACCTCCAGAAAGAAAGGATCTATTTCCAAGCCAGAGATATACAAATAGAAGAATTGTCCCAAGTTAATTCGAGCTTCTAAATATTGAAGAATTGACTGTGAATCACCACTCACCAGGATAGCTTTCTTTTTGTCGAATATAATGGGCTTCGCTTTCTAAAGTGAAGTGGGTGGAGGTGTGTTGTTTGGGTTTCAGTCATAATCCTGATTTCATCTTCTTGACTTCTCATTCAGATTATATAAAAGGTAGAGAAAGGAGATGGCAAGTGGAGATTGAGAGAAAAGGCTGACTTTCCTGTCCAAAAGTATATCTCCATAACATTCCAGCAATTAAAACTTAAATATTTGAGTTGACAAGTACCTTGCTACAGTAAATTCCTGGTATGCTATTTATTTCTTAGGTTCTGTTGTTATCTTCATTACTCCTTATATCATACCAGATCCACGATCTCAAAGATCCTGCCAGGGGTACAAGATACAACCAACCAGACCTTATTCTATGTGCCCCTCATCCATATTCAACAATCACTCTAAGTGTCTTTCCATAGGCATCAGCTCTATTTGGGGACCAGTAAAGCATGTAGGCAAAAACAGCAATTATCTCTCTTTTGCTCACCTCCTTTTCTATTTATTCTGCTTCTTGTGACTAGTTTATTGTTGGTAGTAATATTGTTCAGTCGTTTCTGACTCTTTGTGACCCCTTTTGGGGTTTTCTTGGCAAAAATGGTTTGCCATTTCTTTCTCCAACTCGTTTTACAGATGAGGAAACTGAAGCAAATGGGGTTAAATGACTTGCCCAGGGTCACCCAGCTATTAAGTATCTGAGGCCAAATTTGAACCCAGGTCTTCCTGACTCCAATGCTAAGCACTCTATCCACTGTGCCACATAGCTGCCCCCGGTAATAATATAGCCAGTAACAAACCACCATAAACCTCTCCACCACCTTTTAAATGACTCACCATTTTCATTCTTAAGAGATTGATTCACTGTGTAGCAACATTAGAAAAATTATGGTAGTAAAATATTTCCCAAAAGAAATCCAACCCTCTTCCCATTCAATTCTGAGCCATTTATTGTCCATCTTCAGTGTCTATTGAAGATACATGCATGTACCAATGTATATGCATTAATGGACTCTACATTTAACTGCCTATCATATTCTACAACAGCTTGTTGATGGTAAAAACAGTGTTCTTCATCTACTACAATTTTCCCTTATGGATTATTAGGACATGGCTCTCATTTAGGAGGATCTATAATCTTCCAAGACTTTATGCAATTAGCATAATGTCAATTATAAACAAGAGTGTCTGGAGGACCTGGGAAATTTCTCCACAACATAGGTTCTGCATTAGATCTCCTTCCTCCATGACAATGGAGACTATCTTTGGTGAACATGTCTCTTTGTTGTACAGAACCTTGTTGAATGCTAATGATCCGTGCTGGTCAGGAGACAAAAGTTGTCTCAGTTGTATGTATTTCAAGAAATCTGGTATAATGTTGACACATGTGGGACACACTTTATTGGAGGAAAGCCTTTAAGCCAGCAAAATCTTGCTCTACCAAAAACAAATGTTTATTTGAAGTCAAGAAATAATAAGTACAATGGGATTTTTTTTGTTTTTTAATTTTATTTTTCAAATAACAAATACTTATTTTTCTCTTCTCTTACCAACTTAAGAGAAAAAGAAAAATAGAACTTTTGGTAACACATATGAATAACCAAGCAAAACAAATTCCTACATTGTCCGTGTCCATGTCCTATATCTCTCTGTGGTGGTGTAGAAGGTGGGTAGTGTAGAACTTCATCTGTCCTCTGTAATGATGATTGGTCATTAAATGGATCAGAAACATTAAGAGGATAGCTAGGTAGTTCAGTGCGCTAGCCGTGGAGTCAAGAGGACCTGAGTTCAAATTTGACTTCAGATACTTGACACACTTACTAGCTGTGTAACCTTGGGCAAGTCACTTAACCCCAATTGCCTTGCCTTCCCCCCTTATAAAAAAACTCTTTAAGTTCTTCAAAGTTTTTATTATATAAATTGTTCTCCTGGTTTCTCATTTCATTCTGCATCAGTTCATATACATCTTCACGGTGTTCTCTGAATCCATCTCTTTTGCCATTTCTTATGGCATGATACAAATACCATCATCTGTTAAGCCATTCCCCAAATGATGAGCATCCCCTTTGTTTCTAGTTATTTGCCACCACAAAAGTGCTGCTATAAATGTTTTTGTGTATATATGGGTCCTTTTCTTCTTTGTTTGACATCTTTGGGGTAAAGGCTTAGTTGTGGCCTTGTGGGGTCAAAGCCTATAAAGTCCAGTTTTGGGAGCCAGAGTTCCAATATGCTCTCAAGAATAGTTGTACCAATTCACAATTCCACAAACATTAATGTACATTAATGACCTTGTTTTCCCACAGCCTCTCCAACTTCTGTCATTTTCTCTTTTTTGCCACCTTTTACAATCTAATAGCTATGAGCTAGAATCTCAAAGTTACTTTAATTTGCACACAACATGATCTTTGCAATTCCCTATATCTTTCAGTCACTTGTGTGATAGGGAAGAAATTAATTACCATTGAATACTGTTTTCAAAAGTCTAACTATTCGCTTCAAACACTTTCATTGAGGAAGTCTGATGTGTCAGGTCAACAAGTAGTTTTCAAGTATCTCCAATGTACCAGGTGATGTGCTGAGCCTGAGAATACAAAAAGAAAAAAAAAAAAGGAAAAGACAGTCAGAAAGCTCAAAATCTAATGAGATGCATAAGTAGATTATTCTCATTAAAATGTGTTATAGATGCAGAAGTAATTGGTTAGTGTTCTCTCTACTACTATTTTTTTTGAAGTAACAGTAATGCCTGAGTTTTTCCCTCTATAGCAAATACCTTGAGATTCAATCCCTCCATTCCCTCAAAATTATGTGACTTCTAGCAACATCCCTCCTCTGCGCATACATGGTTTAGACCAGCTGCTTTTCCTCTCCATTTTCTACAGTGCTGGTTTCACTTCTTTTATAAGCAGGTCTTGAACTGTGATGTTCAAATCTAAGTGTACTGGTTCCATTGTCCTTGACGTTGAAAAGTATTGTTACAAAAATCTTTGCAGATCATTTCCATACTTGACCTGTTTGTTATTTCATCTGATTTGTTTAAACAGGTCAGGTTGGAGTTGTATTTTATTACTCCTCTTATCTTTTTCTTGTTTTTTATTCTTTCTTCAAGGTTTGAGCTTTATTCTAATAAGTCAATAGTCATACCATATGCAAAATATTGATTCAAGAATGACTCCCACATTAGTAACGATTTGTTTCCTGCCTTTTAAAGTATAAGCAATTTTTTTAAAATGTTATCCAATGCTTTATATACCAGCAACTTCCAATTTTTTTTTCTCAAAGCAAGTATTTTCAAAGTATAGGTGTGAGGCTTCTATATACTCCACAATTTCTTGACCTCTTTCACTCCTTATTCCTGAACCATGTGTTCTGACATATTTCACTTACCTCCCCTATGATCGCTTTTATATTAAAGTATCAAAGTGTATTTTTATTTAATTTAGAGGATCTTACAAAGTTCTTTGTAGATTCATCTCCCTCATCCTTAGCAATTATCTTTTTAAAAATACTTATTATGAACACCACAATATAAGATCACCAAATAGACCATGAAATGGTTCTTCTTGCCTAGGAACTCATATTAAAACCAAGTCTTGCAAATCCTTTATTTGTCTTTCTGAAAAGTTGTATGAAACATTTAGCTGTACTTTTGGTCTTTGAGCTTCACTTATAAAGAGAATGTCAAGATTTATAGGATTCAATTCATTCAGTAGAATATCTACTCTTTTGGTCACTGGATAAGAATGTGATGTTTAGAATGACAACACCAAAGTAATGTTTATAGATGGTCTGAATTCTATATCATTGTTTGGCACCCCTTCCTCCTTTTTCTACCCGTCACCATCAGAATGAGGCTACTCTGAACTAAGGATCATTTTCTATTTTTCATTGTTTCGTGGGTTGTCATTTCCAAAGGATTCATCACCAAGTGTGCAGGCTACTAGTGATGAGTCTCTCCATGCTTATCTGGGCTGGTCCTCAGAAAGAGAAAGTCTCCTCAGCTTAGAAGAATCTTTTCTACAGTCTTCAGTTCACTGGCTTAGCCTTAGATTTCCCAGGGTCACTTATACTCTATGAAGAGGTATCATACTATATTTCTGGACATTATATTTTTAATGGACTCTAAAATTTTATGTTTTGTTTGCTAAAATGGTATCACAATATTGAGTTAAAAGTCCACTGAAATTCCCAGGTCTTTTTCTTTCTTTTTTGTTGTTCTTCTCGGTGTTTTGTTTTGTTTCCAGATCTATCTACCTCTCCTAGATTGTAAATGTAATGTCCACTCACAGGCCCAATCCTAATACTGATCAGCATGAAAGCTTGAACCTACTGTGTTTTTCCAATGTGCACTGGTTCACTCTTTGTTTGCCTAGTGGCAGCCCTTTCTTTCCAGATGCTGACCATAGTGGTTGATGCCAGACTTAAATACATATCAAAGGTCAGTTTTAGCCTTTTTCAGTCATTTCTGACTCTTTGTGACCCTATTTGGGGTTTTCTTGGCAGAGATACTGGAATAGTTTGCCATTTCCTTCTCCAGCCCATTTTACAGATAAGGAAACTGAGGCAAACAGGCTTAAATGATTGCCCAGTGTCTTACAGCTAATAAATGTCTGAGGCCAGATTTGAACTCAGAAGATAAGTCTTTCTGACTCCAAGCCAGGCATTTTATCCACCGCATCACCTAACAGTGTATGTATATCTGTGTCTATATATATATATGTGTGTCTATATATATGTGTGTGTGTATATATATATATATATTTAGATTTTTTTTCCCTTTGCATGGAAAAATCCTATAATTTGTAAGGTGGCTTATTTTCTTCTGATATCTATAAAGTACAATGTCTATGTATTTGTAACCAGAGCTAATGTTATAAGGCATATCTCTCCAGATACCCTCTTCTTCCCTTATTTCATTTTACAGTATCTTTCTTCTCACTTCCTCTCTCATTGCAACTCCTTTAATTTCTCACATCTTAATAATGAATTTATCTCTTTGTCTTAGGACGGAGAAGCATGGGTTAGATGTTCTGTTTGTCTTGGACTTGATAACTTCGTGAAGTCAACAGGGACTGGTCAGCTGAAGAATCACACAAAATTGAGCCTCCCAGTACGAAAATCACTTTAAAAATATAAAGGAAAGAAGTAACAAAGTATTTCTACTTTTCTACTCTCTCTGAATCCACAATTTCCCTATTATACATAAGAGTATTCCAAAGAGAATGCCCCCAAAGTGGTTAATTAACATACAAACCACAAATGTCTGAGTATCATAAATATTCAGCCCATGATGTATAGTAGAATAAACCCTGAGTGGATACCATAGGGTTTTATCTCTATAGCTATCTTGAGTTGGATATTTACAGTAAATTACAGCTGCACATACTTTACTCTATAGCCATATGTTTTATTATTCAACCAGATGTAGGCCATAAAACTGTTTTATCTATTTTGTGGTTTGGTTAGTACTAATAAAATAAACTCCAAATACCTGACTTATTGCTGTTCTGGTATCTTTGCGCTCCAGTGAGGTGTGATGCTGATGCCTGATGAACCAAAAATATTCTAAAAATTAAAGTGCAAGAAGGACTAAGCACTCCTTTTCCTAAAAGATTTCCTAAAGATTCTTGCAATTTGAAAGACCCTTGCTGGGCTGGCCCGAGCTGTGCAATCACTTGTTTTCCTATTGATTTCTAGGCCGATGGACCATAACCTTCGTTGATAGTTCATTTTGGCTTTCTCTAGACCGAAAAGGAAATAGCACTGAGTCTGTTTTGTGCCTTGGAGCCTACATTATCGATATTCTTTAATCACTATGTTGGAGCATAAAGTTACTATTCTGTTGCAATTATTATATATCCTCATCAGAAAGTATTCAGTGAAACCAAAATAGATGATGCAGGCCACCTGAAGGGCAGCCTCGCTGCTGGTCTCTGTAACGCTAAGTACAATACACAGAGTAATCCCTAATCATGCTGGGTTTTTTGGCAACAGTTATGCACAAGCAATCTTTTTGAAGTTTTCATAAGTGAAATGATCACAATTGGCATTTGTGCCTAATAGGAGTTGTCAAGATGGACTGAGAGGAACGTTTTACCTAATAATGTACTAAAAATAGCAATTAATTAAAATAGAAGAAAATAGAATGAGTTTTCTTTCATCGCTCTTATGAATTTCATGGTGATCTAAACAAATTTTTTCCCTGTAATCAAAATTGAGAGAATATGGAGACTTTCAACACAAATAAATGCTGAAAAAAAAGCCAGTTTCATGATGTGAGATCCCCTTGCGTGCAGAATTTACCTAACCTCCAGGTTAAGCTTAAGACGTTCATACATCAGACCAGAGCTGTTGAGACTCCTAAAAACACATAAATCCAGATAATTTAAGCAAGAATTATTTTATAATAAGAGATCAAGAGCCCTTTCCCTATCCTTTGCTTTAGTTACTAAGCTAGTCACTTTAAAACAAGAATTCCTAAGCATAATTCATTCTTACCAAAACACATGAACCTAAACTGAATTACTGAACAAATCAAATCGAGGGTAAAGTTGGGGAAGATCTGGCACTTCGATGTGACCCACACTCCATTAAAAGTCCACACCAAAATAATGCACAATGATTTTTGACCTGTAAATGTTCAGTTGTGAAAGTCTGGTCAACCAACAATATCAAAAACATTTCTGAAGCACCCTCTCCAAGCAGAGCACCATGCTAGGAGCTGGAGGAGATAAGTTCAGATAAGATTGGCTTCTTGCCCTCCAAGTAAGGTGAAAAGACACATTAAGATGCATCTGGACCTATGATTTCACTAGTATAGGCTAAAATATGTGAGTAAATTCACTCTACTAATGCAAATCTGCAATTAACAGACTTAACAGAGTTGCCTGAGGGGAGTGAGAGGTTAAGGGACTAGCCCTGGCCACGTGGAAAATAGAAGTCAAAGGCAGAACTTGCATCTAGGTCTTACTGACTCAGAGGGCAACCCTCTATCCACTGAGTCTAAGACACAGGCATAGATAGCTATAATTCAGAAAATTATATGTGAATGAGGGTGTTAAAAAACAAAATGCTATAGGAGGTCTTAGCTAGAAGGGAATGATCATTGAAGGCTCTTTAGAGGAAGTAGCATTTGAATTGAGATTTAAAGGATGGGTAAAAATTCAACAGGCAAAGAAGAGGGCCATTCTAAGAACAAGGAGTAGGGTAAACCAAGACATAGAGGCATAAGAACCCAGTGTCTGTGGAAGTTATCTGCTTCAGTCAACTCCTTATTTTACAGAAGAGGAAAGTGAGATGCAAAGAGATTAAGAAGTTTGTCTAAGGTTACAGATTTAGGAAATGGCAGAATTCGGGTCCTCTGATTCCAGCTTCAGCATTTTCCCTGAACCACAGGAAAGGGTTAGGAGGCGATAGAGAGGGAGAAATAGTCCGGTTTGGCTGTTGTTTGCACAGTAGGGCTAAAAATGTAGGATGGTTACAACTTATGGAGGACTTTGAATACCAGGCAGAAGGGTTTGAGTTTTATTAAGAAGACAATAGATATAATAAAGAGCAAAATGAGAAGAACCAAGGGAATATTGTAAACAGTAACAGCGATATTGTTTTGGGAATGACTTTGAGTGAATAAGTCATTTTGACTGCTATAAATACCCAAATTGCTATAAAAGACACATAAAGAAAGATGCTATCTGTATCCAGAGAAAGAACTGATAAATAGAAGTATGTATAGAATAATTTTACATATATATGTATGTATGTGTATACTTATTTGTGTCTAATGGTAGCCATCTCTAAGGCAGGGAGTAGCAGAGGGAGGGAAGAAAAAAAGAGAAATTCACATGATAATTTTGCTGTCTATTTGAAAGGAATAGCAAGTTGTGATAATAAGATTTGCAGTTTCATGTGCAATCATCTTTTTTATTATACTATGTTATGGAAATGCTTGTTTTATTCCATACATTAAAAATAAAATTTTTTAAAAAGAAAACAATAAACCACTGAAGATTTTTGAGAAGATATGAACAGATATATGCATAAGAAAGATTATTGTGGCAGAGGTATGCAGAATGGATGAGAGGTTAGAAGGTCTGCAGAGACTGTTAAAAATTAAGAGAACTCTTATTAGATTGGGAAATATTACATTGATAATAGCAGTTGTTGGTAGGGCTGCAGGGTGGGGAACCTATGGACTTGAGGCCACATGTGACCTTCTAGGTCCTCAAGTGCAACCCTTTGACTGAATCCAAACTTCACAGAACAAATACCCTTAAAAAAGGATTTGTTCTATAAAATTTGGACTCAGTCAAAAAGCTGCACTCAAGGACCTAGAAAACCGCTTGTGTCCTCGAGGCCACAGGTTCCCCACCCCTATTAGGAGATAACATGGATACTAATGGACAGCCAGGTACTTAGCATTTTATATTCAAAGCTAAGATATTATCTTAGATTCTCCCCTCTCTCTGATTTCTTCTATTATGAGAATGTTCTCATAATTTCTCAATTATTCTCAATTATGAGAATTTCTCATATCTATTATGAAAAATCAGAAAGCATGATCAAGTCTAACTACAAAGCATTTTTGGCATACATCTTTCCTTTTTTGCCTGATACCGTGGCTACCACTAAAGTACAGACCCTCTACCACCTGCCTAGATTGTTGTAATAGCTTCATTGCAGAACTTCCCATCTCCAACGTCTCTACTCTTCAATGTAACTTTTGGGTCTTTGCCAATCTCATCTTATGCATGTATTTGGTCATGTTACTCCTTGCAAAAAAAAATCCTCAGTGGCTCACTATTATCCATTGACCAAAGATCAACTCCTTTTACCTAACATCTCCTCAAAGGGCCCCGGCCCTGTAGTTTCCTCCCTCGTTCGTACCTATCCACATATTTTATACTGCAGCCATACTAAACAATTCTCTGTCCTCCTAAATACATCCTAGGAACAAAGATGTTTCTCTCCCCCTCACTACTATATTTGATTAATGTCAATCAACAGGCACATAAAAGACAATGATGTACTGCTGAGTGCCCTTACATGGATATCACTTCATCAATGCGTTTCTCTCTTTTAAAAACAACGAAAGGAAAGAGGAAAGACCTCTGAAGTCAGAAGATATGGCTTCAAATACCACCCCTGATGCATATTACCTGTGTGACCTTGAGCAAGTCATTTAAGCCCCCTTGGGCCTCAGTTTACTCATCTATGAAATTAAATGGTTGCATTACATCATGTATAAAGACCCTTTCAGTTCTGTATCTATAATCTAATAATCTCAGTTATTTCCTACCTCCACATTTTTGTTCACACTATTCTCCATACCTGGAACATCCACTTTCTCTATCTGCTGTTGGATTCCTAGCCAACTTTTTTTTAAGTATGGTGTTTTATTTTTCCCCCAATTACATGTTAAAACAATTTTTAAACTTTTTTTAAAAAGTTTTGAGTTCCAAAGTCTATCCTTCCCTTCTCCCCACTCCTTGAGACAGTAAACAATCCAATACAGTTTATACATGTCCTAGACATCTTTTAAGCCTCAATAATTCAAATACTGCCTCTTTCATGAAGAATTCCTCATTCCTCATATTGGTAAATACCTTCGGCATCAGACTTTACTTGGAATTTTTTTTTCTCATGGATCCATCTATAGTGAATTATGGTATATTATAGTTATCTGTATTATTATATATTGTAGTATATTTGCCTTTGCCCCATAAGACTACAAACTCAGAGATATTGTATCTAACCTTTATATCTCCTCCAAGGACTTTCACAGTATTCTGTCTATGTAGCCTATATTTATTGAGTTGAAATAAATTAACCAATCTTTTGAGGAAAAATAGGCAGGTAGGAAAAGAGTGGTGGTGCAGTGGTGCTTGGTGGTACAGTGAATAAAGTGCAGGACCTGGAGTCAAAAAGATTCTTCTTTCTGAGTTCAAATCTGGCCTCAGACACTTACTAGATGCTGGGTAAGTCCCTTCACCCCGTTTGCCTCAGTTTCCTCATCTGTAAAATGAGCTGGAGAAAGGAATGATAAATCACTCCAGTATTTCTGCCAAGAAAACCCAAATGGGGTCACAAAGACTCAGACACAACTGAAAAATGACTGAACAGCCAGAGGAGGGGTAATGCCCCTAATTATTTTATCTTCTCCCTAATTTAGAAAAGCAATTATACTCTTGGATCTGCCTCTAAGTTCTAGCATGAACTCTAATTTACCATGGAAGAGAATCCAGGACCATCCCTAAGGGGATAAGGGGCTAGATAACACTATGTGACTGCTGTTACACAACATCTTAATACAGGTGGGAAAAAATGCAACTAAAATAAAAGGGAGGCATATATCAGTGCCTCGGGTTTTGTTTTCTGTTTTGGGTTGGTTTGTTTTTGAAGCAGCAGCTGCTACCTTCTTTAACCCCACCCCCAGATGTGTGTCCCAGGAAGCTCTTCCTGACCTGGGAGACCTCACCATTTGCTATGCCCTAGGGGTTTCTCTGGGAGCTCATGATGCTAAAGATGAAAAAAGTACCAGGCTTTCCACCTCTTCTTTGCCTCCTGACCTCACAGCTGCTATTTTGGCCATAAAAACGATCATATTTCACTTATTCAAAATAATTTGGAATTCATAAGAACAATGGAATTAATCTTTTAAATATAAAGAAAAGATGAATGTCATGATATTGTGATCTCTCATTAAAAATGGGAGTGTTCAATTTTGTTTAGATATTCTTTTATGTTCATTAGCTCAGTAAGCTCGCATGATAAGCCAATTTTCTTTTAGCTTATGAGTTACGGACAATATGAAAAGAAGTTTTCCTTTCAAAATGGCAATATTGTGAACATCTGGTTCGTAGCCTTCTTGTAACAAAATTTGTTCTGCAGCTCCATTAAGTTTAAACATCTGTCAATTACATCAAGCAGTTGACAAAATGCTCTATGTTGAATTGCAACACAGTGTACTACATCATTAAATATCTTTTTTTGGAAACAAACTGAAAAAGAGTTAATTGTGTCTTCTTGAGGATGGAGGGTCCTAATCACCAAAGGTGTCTGTTTTCTTTGCAAATGAGAAAATGTATTCAATTTATTTCTGCAATTTTCCATTTTCTGTCCCACTGACTACTATATTTAATTACTGTAAATCACTCTACACATAAGAGACAATGATGTACTTCTGAGTGCCATTACATGGATATTGTTTTGTAAATGTGTTTATTTCTTTTAAAAACAGTGAAAGTTTTCAGAGGTTTTAAACCCACTGGGTTTTATTTCTGTGTATGTGTAACTTGTGGCCCAGTTATCAAAAGACCTCATGTTGCCTCATGTTATTGGGATGATGGATGGATAGATAGGTAGATAGATAGATAGATAGATAGATAGATAGATAGATAGATAGATTAGACAGGACAGATGGATCTGGAATGCCCCCCCTCCATGTCTTGGAGAGCCTGGAATGTCACCTTTGTGAGAATTAGGAGTAAAGCTGTAACTAGGTAGTCACCCCCTCATTTTCATACCTTTGAGGAGCCATTGATAAGCCAATTTTATCTATCTAGGACATATTAAAATATTTTAAGCCTAAGGGTAAACTTTTGGGTGAAGATAGAATGAAAAATCATGTTCGTTTTTTTTTTTTTTACTTTTAGTCTTACTACTATTTTTTTAAATATTATAACATTTAGTGATTATCCCCATTCTATGAAGAGGTCTCTGGTAACAGTTAAGTACAATTAACAATACATTGACCTTATGATGTGGTATTTCACATCTCTAATAGTCCCCACCTCTCTTTAAAAAAAAATTTGTTAGAAATCTGTTTTCTCTCCCTTTCATCCTTCTCCCAACTCCACTGGTTGTGGGGTGTGTGTGTGTGTATGTGTGAAGAAAGACAAACTCCCCCAATGGCTACATACTTCTCTGTAATAAATAGTATGTTTAATCATTGTTTTTCTGGAATGTGGGTCATTGTATTGATCATAGCTCTTATACCATTCAAAGCTGTTTGTTTTTACATTGTTGTATAAATTGCTCTCTTGGTTCTGCTAATTTCATTAATTTATAAACGTCCTTAAAATTGTCGATTTTTATAATATTGATGTTATAGTTAAATTGTCTGTTTCTGCTCATTTCACTGCATCAGTTCAAAAAAAAAAAACCTTTCCAAGTCTTTTTGAAATCATCTATCTCCTTATTTATTATAGCACAGTAGTATTAGATCATATTCATGTACCACAATTTATGTAGTCATTCCTCAATTTGGGGGCATCTTCTTAGTTTCCATTATTTACCTTCTCTTTCCTTCCTTCCTTCCTTCTTTCTTTCTTTCTTTCTTTCTTCCTTTCTTCCTTTCTTCCTCTCTTCCTGTCTTCCTTTCCTTCTTTCCTTCTTTCCTTCTTTCTTTCATAGCTTTTAGATATATATTTTCCTGGTCAAGAGTTGGGGAAGCAGTTCTACCTCAAACTTAGAAAGAAACAGTTAGCTAACCTTGACTAGCTTTACTTTCCTTCCCCACCAGAAACTTATTATACAAAAGACAATTACAGATAGGAGTAAATATATTTATCAAAACAAATAGAAAAACAGCAACCAGGGAAGCCATCTAGGTTAATTTAGACAATAGAACTAAGAAGTATTTGGGGGTTCTATGACCTAAGAGTGAAATGAAATCTCAGCTCTGTCAAGGAGAAATTGGTATCACCAAAGTAATCCACTACTAGCAGTCTCTGGGCTTGTAGATACTGGGAATCAAGGGACATGTTGAGATGCTAACAGGTTCCCCCCCCCCACTCACCTCAGTGTCGATGGTCCCAACAGCTTTTGATCTTCCATTCAAAGTCTGAACCTCATGCCCTTTCCTTCCCTTGCCATCTCTCTCTACTTCTCTCTCACAGAAATCACTCCCTCACTTACTGCAGTATGCAGCATAACAGGGCTATCTAAAAGACTGACAAACCCAAATGGGTAGAGTACCACAGGTGGATTAATAAATTGTGAGGTATAATATGCCTCATTGATATAAGGAGGGAGAAAAGATACCAGGATTCATGTGGAGAAGATAGTTTGATTTAGTGTCTGTGCTTTGCTGTTTTTACATTTTCCCAGTTGAGGAGAAATGGACCACTAAAACATAAATTTGAAATATCATTAGCTATCAAAGCTGAAGGTGATAAGAGATGAATGTAATTATATGGCCAAAACTTCTCAGGTAGAAGAGAAGCAGCAGATCTGATTTTTCAGATTGGCAGGTTACCTTTCTACTAAAGCCTAACAGAAAATCTCCACAATTATTAAATAGGTAACATGAGAAAAGGAAATTTAAAAATGCATAAGCAGTCTTAAATAATATACCAGGTTTTTGTCCACAATGATTTTTTTTTTTCCTCAGGTGATAAGACAGGACATTATACAGCAAGTTTCTCTAATCTACTGCCTAATATTCTACCCAATCAGCAAGCATTTATTAAGTACCTACTATGTACTAGGTACTTTGACTTCTAGACAGTGGATAAGTAAAGACAATATTGAAAGTCTCTGTCCTGAAGAAGCTTACCATCTAGTGACGATATGTACATAACATACATAGATACATACAAATTAAAAACAAAATAGATAACAAGGTATTTGAGGGGAAGGGCTGGAAGCTAAAGGGATCCAGAAAGGCTTCTTGTATAAAATATTGCTTGAGCTAAACTTTGAAAGAATCTAAGATTTCTAAGAGGCAGAGGGAAGGAAGCTATTCATCCAGGCATGAGAGACCACCAGTGCAATGATCAAGACAAGAAATGGGTTATACTATGTGTGAGGAAATCACTTTGACTGTATTTAGTGTGTGGAGGAGAGTAATATACAATAAGCCAGAAAGGTAAGATGAGGACAGGTTGTAAAGAGCTTTAAAGGCTAAACAGAGGAGTTGTCATTTGATCCTGAGGTAAGAGGGAGCCATTGGTGTTTACTGAGTAGGAGAAGGCCTCCGTCAAACTTGTGCTTAAGGAAAATCTCTTCGACAGCTGAATAGAAGAACAAAGAAGAGAGACAGCTGAGGCAGGAAGATGATTTAGGAGTATACTTTTAAAAATTTAGTTGAGGAGTGATCTAGGCCTGAACTGTTTGTCTTGAAAATACAAAGACAATGATCGATGAGAGAGATATTGTAGAGATGGGTATAGTATAAGTGCTAAACAAGATGAAACAAGAATATAGCTTTTTATGTTGTTTTGCAAAAAAAAAAAAAAAAAGCCCTTTTTTCCCCAATAAGAATGAAGCCAGCTTAACTTTTTCATCTTTTCTCTTTATAGGCTTTTACTTCATAGGACTCCTCTTGTCTCCTCTATACCCAATTCTTCCACTACCCAAAGTAGTCTTATGACATGCTTTTTACCTGGGTGAGATTATTTTTTTTCCCCTGTAGTTTCTTTCATCAGGTTCATTCATAATACCACACTCTGAAAAGCAGAAAAAGAAATAAAAGAAGGCCCAAACCTGGAAGGATAGCATGACTGTTTCTTTAAGCAATCACTTCAAACCATTCCTGTTCATTGGTTTAAGGCAACAGTATAGTTTCTAACAAGGCCTATTAAAAACACACACACCTGGTCTGTCTCCAGATTGCTTTTTCTTTCAGAAAGTGACTCACGTTTGAATTTGAATAAAAAGGACTTTCTTTTCCTTCAACACTAAAGAATCTCTTGAAGGGCCTGATCATCCTATTCCACAGAGCCTGCCGTGGCTTCAGCATTCTCAGAGTACCCATATACTAATTTGCATCCTCCGACTGTTCTCCAGGACTACCTTCTGGTTGGGCAATGTTAAAATGAGACTCTACCCTCTTACTCCAGGCCTCTGGTTTCACAAATGAAAATTGGTGTTGTAATAGATAGGACTGACACAAAACTGGGAGACAAATCAACTGCTAAATGAGTCCATTTTCCAAACTAACCCTAGAAGGGGATTCTCTTTCTAAACCATAATATTTCTCTAAACTATGGTTGGGAAAACATTTTGCAAGGTTTAGGACCCACTTGAACCTGACCTGATCCAAATTTCTAAATGAATTCAGCTCTTTTGAGATTTGAATTCCGTTTATATTTGGCTAAAGGCTACTTCCTGGCTGAAAGGAAAAAAAATGTTTTCAAAGGGGCTTATAGGAAAGCCTCCTAAAGCTTCTTGTACATCAGGATGCTTTTACAAAGCAAACAAAAGTCTGAGGAGATGAGTGAAAATTAAGCAGGTACCTACAGATTAACTTCCCCCTGGGATTAGCTCCACCTGGGTTTAAAAATTCAAGAGAAAAGTGTTTAGCAGATGAGTTTGGGGTTTTGCCCAACCAAAATTGCTGCTGGGGTCATCATCCCCTAATATAAACAAACTAAGCAGAAAGATGTGTTTTTTCCTTTACTTAAGAGGAGAAAATGCAGAAAGGAAAGAATTTTGTTTCTCCTATAAACTTGGAAACATTCAAGAACATTTTGGCCAAGGACATTTTCTTGCATTTTAACCATTGCAAATGAAAGACGCTCTTTGAGAAAGCAGGCCAGGTCCTTTCTTTTTAGGGTTTTATAAAATATAGTGGAGAAGAGGACATTGTCCACTGTACATCGCACATACAGATGTCTTTATACCAATAGATACTGAAGTTAGTATTAGGGATTAGTGTCTCTCTCTTCACTTTTATCCTTAGACTTAGCTTATGAACAATTCTGGGGACCTAAGATAGGGCAAAAAGAAAAGTATGTACCAACGGCTGACTCCAAATTTAACAGATAGACAGGTAACTAAAGCAACGCTGCATCGATCCCTGCCCCCGCCGGAAAAAAAATGCAATACCTATAAATTTCTTCTCTCTTGAAGAATGTTTTTGACTGTGTTATATCAGTTCTAAGTTCTTCTAGTTCTAGATAGATATGAAGAAATGGAAACACAGTGGCTTATGCTCCTTACTCTAACTACACGATTTATTGATAATATACAAATCACCAGCAATGCACACAAATACCATACATTTGCCAATCAGTTCTGCCAGCCTGAGGCACCTTGGTGCCTAGAGCTTTGGACCAGGAGTTGGAAAGATCTCAGCTCAAAAACTAGCTGTTTGACCCTGGGTAAATCACTTAACTTTTATTTGCCTCAGTAGTTTCTTCAGCTGTAAAACAGGAATGATAATAGTACCTACCTCCCAGGGTTTTCAAGAGAATCCAAGGAGGTAATATTTGTAAATGCACTTAACTGCTTGCCTGGCACATTCTTCTCCTATTCCTCCCCAAACCAGTCACCCAATTTTTCAGCCCTGCAAGGCATGATAGCATCTGCGATAATTCCAGGGAAATTGACCCTATCCAGAACTATAGTCAGGTTAATGAATACAGCCCTTAGGGGTAGTACTGTTTTCTGCAAAGGGAGGTAGAATCTTTTACAAACAACATTGGATGAGCAGAATCTGAGCCCATTCAGAATCAAGCCAGATAAGTATGCACAAAGGGATTGATAGAATTCCTTTGATATCACAGAAGATATGCTTATGGGTCATCAGTCATCATTGTTACTGTCTTCCTGTCTCCAGCACTGCTTTTCCTTTGGGGAAAAAGGGCCCCGTCTGACTACACTGGATCACACTATCTGAAGGAAAAGAACTACTTAAAACTCATTTGAAGATAGTTCAAAAGATGTTTAAATAAATAACTGTATAAATATACACAGAAACACATTGGAGTGAATATTATTGGCCCAGTTCTCAACTAGTATTAAAACTATGGCACAAATAGAGATTTTTCTACACTTTAAACTCAGCTTTCATATTTTGAAAACTCATATGGAAAAAAAATCACAAATGGCTCTGAAATGAATTCTTTCAAACACCAAATCACTTAGCACATTGAATGTATAACAAAAAAAAAAATCAAGAAAGAAGGAAAAGTCAAGTGAATATCCATTTTGACTTGTTAGAGGCCAAGAATCAAACACAAACCCATACAGAAAAAATGAAAAACAAAAAAAGGCAGAGATGGATGGTGGTTGAAACCTAAGTTCAGAACCCATTCCCTTAAATTTAGTAAGAAACAAAGAAGGATTCCTTCTCTCAAGAAGTTTATGATCTCAAGCGTAACAGATGCATATAAGAGAAAAAGATATAAACTAAAAGGCAGGCTCTATAAAGCTTCAAAGGCAACAAACACTGATTGAAGCCACCTAAGTGGAGGTGAGTTGTGGAAACAGTCTTTAGGGAAAATTCTTAACCTTCACCAAGCCCTGAAATTTGGCCCTTAGGGCTTTGAAATGCACTCCTGCTAAAACTCTTTTATCTGGCTCTGGTCAATGAGTAGAAACCAAAGTTGGGAGGAAGGGAAGGATTTTCTACCTTTGTGTTTATTTATGGTACTCTGACAAGAGAAAAAGTAAGGGAGTTAATAGACAGATAAAGTCACTACAACCAGAGAAAACCTCACCACCAACCCTAACGCCCTTCTTGTGAACGTCAGGTTAAACTCTCAGAGTCCCATTTATTTCAAAGCCTTTCGAGGCCTTAACTAATTCTCTTTCACAAACCGTATGGATCCATTGCTTTGCAATAGGAGAAACCAGACTGCATTACCGTTCCCTTCCCTGCACCCCACAGGGTCTATAGCTAAAAAACAACCTAGTAATGACCCAAAACAAGACACTGAAAAAACAAACAAACCTTATTTAGAATATGCAGCATCTGATTTTGATTTCCAAAGGTAATTTATCTTAGGAATCACCTACATAGCTTGGGTAACTTAATTTCAGAAGAGACATAGAAAGATCAGTCCAGAGAACCCTTTTACAAGGAAAGTATCCCAGGACTTACCTATCTTAAATGAATATGGATGTGATGTTTACTGGTATACAGTATGAACCTATTTTTCTATTATGATTGTCTAGATATACAGATGAGCAAGTTGGAGTAGATATTATAGTTCCAATTCTTAATTGGTGTTAAAACTATGGAAGAATTAGAGATTCATACCTACTTTAAATTTATCTGTCCAAAAAAAAAAAGATTATTTAAAAAACCTCATAAAAAAATAATTGACTAAAATGGATTCTTTAAAAAAAAAAAAAAAAAACCTTATGTCCCTGAACATATACTGAAATATTGGGAAAGGAGGAAATTTAAGTACCCACCAAGTTAAATATGGACCTATATAGGAAAAAAAAAATGGGAAAATACATATTTTCTGAAGTTCAGGGCCCATTTCCAAAGAATTTTTCAAGTTTGGGGCCCATTTCCAAAAAAACAAGGACAATTCTTGCCCTCATAGAGGTTATGATCTCAAGTCTGATGGATGTATATGAGAGAAAAGATATAAAGGTCTATTCTTTTAAAAATAAGATATGAAGGTACTTCCACTTCTCTCCCCATAGATGGAAAACAATCTCTCAGCAAATATTTCTCAAAACATTTATTGGGAAGCAGCATATCGGAAACAACTCCAAGCACTGCCAGCCTCCTTCCTCATTTGTATTTTACCTTTCCTGGTTTTAGAAGCAATAGCAAAATTTAAAAGCATGAGATTCAGAAAATACAAGGTTCCCAACAATGGCAACTGAATCTAGATATGCTCCAGAATTCACCTCTTTGCCTCCCTTCTCTTGTTCTTGTTTAGTGTTTTTCAGTAGCGTCGACTCTTCCTGGCCTAATTTTGGTTGTTGTTTTGTTTTATTGGGCTTTTTTCCAAAGATATTAGAGTGGTTTGCCTTTTCCTTCCTTGCCTTGCTCATTTTACAGACAAGGAAACTGAGACAAACAGGGTTAAGTGACTTGCCCAGGGTCACGTAGCTAGTGTCTGAGGCCAGATTTGAACTCAAGAAGATGAGTGTTTCTGACTCCAGGCCTGGTACTCACTGTGCCACTTAGCTGCCCTTCTCTACCAGTCAGTTAATAAATATTTAAGTACCTAACTGACGGCAATACAAAGAAAAGAAAAAAGTAATTTCCTGATCTCAAAGGGTTCACAGTCTAATGATGGTGACAACATGTAAATAACTATATGCAAAAAAGCTATTTATAGGAAAATTTGGTAACTTATTTAAATATACACATTAAGCGTATCAGGCATTTGGCAAATTACTAAGCTTCTCTAGGCCTTAATTTTCTCTTCTGAAAATAGGTCATGATCCTATGATCCCTTCATGCTTAATGAGTCACCCTTGAAACTTTGGGAGGCAGAGAGTAGCAAGAACTACTTCTGACCATTGGGACAAGGCACCATTTTGCATTTAAGGTAGTAAAGCAGCCATGTACGACTACTGCCTTCTGATTCAAATGAGTCCGAAGTTGCTAACTTATTCTCAGAGAATAAAGGGAAAAAAATCTGATTCATTAATTGTTAATAATGATGACACAGCTACAGTTTTTAAAAGAACAATGATTCAGCTCCTTCTATGGCTTATTTTAGAAACAATAAAATGGACAACCTCTCATCTAATTTGATTTGTAAGGTGGGTCAGATTATTCCCACCTGTCACTGTTTGAAGAATGGCAAGTAGCAAAAATGTTGGGAGTCTAAGGACATTTGTCACTGCCCTGAGCATGCTGGGATCCAGGTATGAATAAGCCGGTGATGTGTAGAGTCAGATGGTGAAATGCTCTTTGGAAACCACTCCCAACTAATGGGAATAATCACAAGGCATCCGCCTGCCTGGAGTGAACACAATGCTTGCTTGGTTCCCATACAGGTAATCCATTAAATCTCAGGCTCAAAAGCTGAGGAAAAGGAACAATGAAAATGCTATCCCTCCTGCTTCTACAAATCCACCTTGCTCCTAATGAAGAGGCATTTTGGCTATTGCAAATGAGCCGATAAGCTTGAAGCAATCTTGGGAAATGGAAGGGGGAGCAACTTTCTTGCCTTTGAGTCCTTCATTCTCAGAACTAGAGGCAGAGGGAAATGTATTTGGTGTTTCCTGAATTCTAGCTACCTAGATACCACACTCTCTTGGTGGTCCTCCAGACTAAGTGTCCCTGTTCTAACGGCTCCTCCTTTTCTTAAAGGCTTAAAATAGTTGTATCCTAAAGCTCTAAACTCATCCTTCTCCTCTCTCTTATCCCTCTCTTCCTCAGCAATCTCATTCGCTTAAAATGGCCACTATTCCCTTTATGCAGAGGGCTCCCATTCTCTAACTTCAATTCTGCCATTTCAATTCTCCCAAACTCTAGGCTTATTTATCCAACTGACCACAGGACAACTCCACCAGCATGTCTAATTGGGACCAAGTTTAAACCCTACAAAGGTAGGAGAGTGAATGAAGTTGTTGAAAAAGAATGAGTTCAGAGCTTTAGGGTACAAGCACTTTAAGAGGTCTGTTGACCTTTTAAAGAATACAAGGAAATTTGTTGGAGAAAAGAACCATTATCTTACTGGAAATTATGTAATATGCCTTTCGCCCTACCCCTTTAAAAATTTTATTACAAGGTTTTTTTGTTTGTTTGTCCAGACATACGACAGAAATAGGCATAAGAAATCCCAGGGGTAGAAACTCCTTCCAGCAACCCATCTGCCATTTAGGGCCTTAGAACATTGCCTGAAGTACTGAGAAGTTAACTGATTTATTCATGTCCCTTTGTCTGAGGCATGTCTTCCTGATACCAAGGCCAGGCCTTTATCTACTACTCCAGGTTATCTAGTAGATATGCCAAAATCCATGTGTGAGATATTATTCGTAACACTAACAATACATTTAAGTTCCTACACTCCTTTTAGGGTGGTAAAGAGAAAAATGCAAAGTATTCAAAAAGAACTTTGAGCATAAGTAAATGAGAAAGAAACAAAAGACAGAGAAACCGACACAGACAGACAGGACATTTATTTTGCATTTGCTATGTCAGTCAACTAGCATTTGTTAAGCACCTACTATGTACTAGATAATTTACTAACATTGTACAATGACCAACTTTGATAGACTTAGGTCTTCTCAACAATGCAATGATCTAAGAAAATTCCAAAAGATTCACGATGGAAAATGTTGTCCACATCCAGAGAAAGAACTGTGAAGTCTGAATGCAGATTGAAGCATACTATTTTCTCTTTTTTGTCTGTTTTTTCTCTTTTGTTCTGATTCTTCTTTTATAACATGACTAATGTGGAAATATGTTTAATATGATTGAACATGTATAGTCTATATCAGATTGAATGCTGTCTTGGGGAGAGGGAGGAAAAAGAGCAGGGAAATTTAGAACTCAAAATCTTATAAAAGTGAACATTGAAAACTAAAAATTACTTAAATCAAAATTTTAATAAAAAAAAACGTAGACACTGTGCTAAACCTCGGAGATGGATACAAAGAAAGGTAAAAAACAGCCAATTATTCTCTAGGAGGTCATTGTCTAAAGAGGGAGGCAACATGCAAAATAAGTACATGCAAACAAGATTTTATTTATTAATGAACAGGTGGACTTCAGAAGAACCTGGAAAGACTTATATGAACTGATGCTGAGTGAAATGAGCAGAACCAGGAGAATATTGTACACAGTAACAGCCACATTGTGCTATGACTAACTTTGATAGATTTAGTTCTTCTCAGCAATGCAAGGATATAAGACAACTCCAAAAGATTCACAACGGAAAATGATACCCACATCCAGAGAAAGAACTTTGGAGTCTGAATGCAGATAGAAACATACTATTTGCTCTCCTTTTTGCTTGTTGTTTTGTTTTGTTTCTTCTTTCTCATGGTTCCTCCCATTAGTTCTAATTCTTCTTTACAAGATGACTAATGTGAAAACATATTTAATATGAATGTATAAGGAGAGCCTGTATCAGATTGTATGTCATCTTGGGGAGGGGGGAGGAGAATGAGGGGGAGAAAATTTAAAACTCAAAATTTTATGGAAATGAATGTTGAAACTTAAAAATAAATAAATAAATTTTAAAGGAAAAAAGATTTTACTTATGTGTATATATATATATATATACATATATATACACATATATATATATACATATATATACACATATATATATATTTACATATACATATGCACATCCATATAGGATTATATATTTGTGTGCATCTGTGTGTATAATATATACACATATATACCTATATATATATATATACATATACACATGTATGTGTGTATTTATCCATATTGTATATTCATATATAAAGTGTCTTCCATCTTAGACTACTCCCAATATATACATAAATATGTATATGTATATATGCATACACACACACATATATATACATATGTATGTGTGTGTATATATATACATATATATATATATAAATTTTTATTGCGTCTGTGTGTGTGTCTGTGTGTGTATTTGTGTGTGTACTAGGAGTAATCTCAGAGTGTCGGCGGAAGACACTTAGATTAACAAGGACTGGAAAAGGCCCTTGAAGACGGCAAGACTTTCAATGAGACTTGAAGGAAGCCGGGGAACCTAGGGAGTAGGGATGAGGAAGGAGAGTTTTCTAGGCATCAAGGAAAATTGCGGTGGTTCAGAGTAGTGTTGTGCACAAAAACCCAGAAGTAAGAGTACTAGTCATCATTCAAGTAATTATGTTTAATATAATGATTAAAGAGTTTTGAAACAATGCTACTGTCTCATCTGTACAGAATCTGTTCAACCAAGGAGAGGTGGGAGAAAACAAGCATGCATCAAAGACAGTCATAGGTTATGTAGAGTTTGAAATATTTAGTAACTGAAAAAATCCATGCATTGGATGCTTTAAGTGTACACTAGTGTATATCTTAGCTAGCAAACAAAGTATTGGGGAAGCAAAGAGGATCATAGAGAGAAAAATCAATGTTTTATTTAAAACTTAGATTTGTTTAAGGTTTTGCTTTTCCTTTAGAAGGGTACCATTTGCAACTTGCGCTCTGTCTTTCCATGCAGTACTCACATTCACATATATTTCCATTTTAGAACGTTTTCATGATGATTGGAAGCACAAGGAGATAACAAATGGCCAAACGCTTGTGAAGGAAGGCGGGGGAGCCCAAACAGGAGGCTAATCAATATGAAGCTACTAGGGAAGACCAGATCTAAAAGAAAGGTCTTGTGTGATGCCCTGCAGATCAAAAAACTGAATGGGCTCGGGAAAGAAGGCTTAGCAGTCATTATCACCCTGATGAAAACTGCAGAGGGCTTTGAAAGGCTTTAAAGTGTGGCCAGATTCTCCAGGGCCTCAACCATAACCTGGGTATAAAATAGTTCACTATTTCACATCCTTGGTATAGTAGCTTGTATAACAATAATAACAACCATTATTATGATAGCTAGCATTTATATAGCAGTTAAAGTTTTACAAAGGGTTTTGCAAATAGTATTCACATCTTGTCTTCACAACAACACTGCGAGTGACTGTGCCCATTTTACAGGTGAGGAAACTGAGGCAGACAGCAGTAAAATGACTTTCATGGATCACACAGTATCACATATTTAGTAAGGGTCTGAAGCTGGATTTGACCGTGGGTCTTCCTGACTCAAAATCCAATATGCTCTTCACTGTACCACCTACCCTCAATGATTTGATTCAACAGTAGGCTTTTTCCTCTTTATTTTTTGCAACATCTACTGTGTCAGTAATTACGATGGGACTTTTTGCTGTTCTTCTCTTAAGTGCCCTTAATGATTCTGGCCTTTGTTTGAATGGGGCAGGTAAAATGGGATCTTTTTTGTCTTGGAATGTTTCTCAGCACTAAGGTATTCAGGAGTCATGGACTTGTACATGGTCCCTAAAGGGGACTTTTCACTGTTCTTCGAGTGCTTCTCAGCACTGAGGTAATCAAGTGCCCCAGGGCTATGATACGGGTACATAAGATCCTAGATCAGTGTTTGACTTTTGGGGGCTCTCAGTCACTAGAAGAGTTGTGTGGGACTCTGGGCAAGCTGTAGTAACTGCACCCCCCCACCCCAGCTTTGCTAACCCAGACCCACTGGTTTTTTGGTAACCATGAATTGTGATTTGGTCTGTTTATATTGTGTATGTTTGTAATTTCTTTGTATTTGCTCTGAAGTTCAGGTTGCTGGCTTTTCCTCCTGAACTAAGTGAGTTATATATGTATGTGTGACTAAAGTGAGATTGTTAACCCCTTAAAGTTACTTTTCTTAGTAAAGCAGATCAAAGAACCTGTGCTGGCAGCTCTTGTTGCTGGTCTTGTTGGGTATCACACTCCACAACAGCTGCTAGCCAAACTGTTATTACATCTATCCAAATAAAAGTGGTATAGAAGTAAGATGAGTTCTCAAAGCTGCAACAGAACAGAGCAATTTCTGACTTCTATCATTCTGGAAAGGCTTTGTGAATAGGTTCAGTGATGGCTTATGAGTCTGTTATTTCAGAACTCACCTAACTTGGGAGAGTTGGATCTCAAGGTGAATATGTGATAAAGGTCTTGTCATCTATGTCGGGAATACCCATGCTGACAAAATCACAGATCTTTGAAGTATTGGTTTTCTCAAGTCATGTGCTACACACAGTTATCTATAGCCCATAAGTTTCTTGGAAATCTATCATTTAAAAATTAATCTGATACCAACCAACCCCTCTTAGCTTATGATTATCTGGTTCATTTGATTTTAAGGCTACATTCCTTCTAAAGTTCACTGTTATGGAAGAGGAAAACACACAAAGAGGGGCAGATTACATTTTCTCAACAATTCATTTTGATTTCATAATATTTTGTCAAAGGCTTACTATGTGCAAGGCATTATGGATACAAGAATAAATAATGATACCACTGCTACCCACAAAGAGTTTATAACTTACATGAGAGATGGGACATGAATAAAATAAAGTTACAATAAGAAGGAAAGGTCAAACAGAAATATACCAAAAAAATTGCGAAATAGAAAGATCTCCTCTAGCTTTCTAGTTGAAGGCATCAAGGAAGATGTATGGAAGAAGTGTAGGGTCTTAAAGGAAAATAATTTCTACAGATAGAGAGGGTAGAATTAGTCCATTCCACAAACGGACTTGATCTGCACAAAGACTTGAGAGAGAGATCAGTAAAAAGTCTGATTCAATTAGAATATAGAATGAAGGGGAGGATGAAATCAGGATGGAAAGGTAGATTGAAGCCATACAATGAAGGGCTTTCAATGGTAGAGTAAGAAGCTGGCTTCAAGTACAGTCTTGACTCCCTCTTCTAAGTACTAGAATAGCTAATTTGAGGGAGGCTCATTACCAAGTGAGGATTTGGAAAGTGGCAGCAACTTATCAAATTGTTTATTGAGACCTGGTGATCTATTTTGGTGAAGAGCATTATTCAGATAGAGGAAATCACAGGTCCTTGAAGCATTGAAGGATGAAGAGCACCTGGATGTTTTTGAGTGGGAAGGTAATGGGATCAGACCTTTCTTAGTACTAGGAAGATAACTTCAGTAAAGGTGAGAAGGATGAATTGGAGAGGGAGAGACTGGAGATGGGAAGACCACTTTGGAAGAAGGCCATTAAAATAGTCCAAAAGGAAGGTAGTGAACCAGAGTGGTGGTGGTATAAATATAGAGGAAGGGACTGATGGGAGAGAGGCTGCTAAGTTAGAATAGACAGGACTTGTAAATTGATTGCATTGGGGTGGAGGAAATGGAGAGGAAAGAGTTTATACGACTCTGAATCACAGGATTTAAACATAAGGGAATGACTTAAAAAGCACTAGTAACAGAAGTGTGTGTGTGTGTGTGTGTGTGTGTGTGTGTACATACAGAAAGAGAGAGAGAGAGGCAGGCAGGTTTTGGACAGTGGGAGTTTTGACATGTTAAACTTAACATGAGGTGGTGTATCTAGGTCAAGATATTAACTAGATAGTTGGAAATTTAAGACTATGGAACTCAGAGGAAAGACCATAGATAGAACTATAAATTTTTGAGAATAGTCTCAATATGAGTAGTAACTCAAGCCATGGAAATAAATGAGATTACTGAGGGAAAGAAGGTAGAGGTGGACAGAAGTTTAAGGGATACCTGTGCTTAGGGGAAAGGAGAGAGAGAAGAACATGCAAACTAGCTGTCAGAGAAATAAGAAGAGATTGTAAGAAACAGTAATGTGATTGGTATTCATTAGAACAGGAGTGTCAGGAAGGAGGTTACCAATGGTCTCAACTGCTAAATTCAATGGCCATTTCTTAGTTTTTATCTCCTTGACCTTTCAACACTTTTTACACTGTTGACCACGATGTCTTCCTGGGCATATTCTCCTCCCTTGGCTTCCATGACACTGGTTGTCCTTCTGCCTATCTGACCACTCCTTTTCAGTCTCTGTTGCTGACTCATAATCCTTTTATTCCCTCTAAGTGTGGAATGCTCCCCAAGGCTCCAATTCTGTTAAGTTTGTTGTTGGTTTTTTTTTTTTAATCTTCTCCCTTTCTACATTATCTTCATTGGTGATCTCATATGTTTCCATGAGTTCAATTATTTTCTTAATGTGGATGACTCCTAAATCTGCATCTCTCTCTTTCCCTCTCTTTCTCTCCCTCTCTCTCCCTCTTTCTCTCCCATTCTTTCCCCCCCTCTCCTTCTCCTTACCTCTCCCTCACTCTCTCTCCCCTTATTTATGTATCTATCTAATATACAAATAGATACATATAAAGATTTAGAAATAGGTATAGACATAGTCATAGACAGAGACATGTATTCTTAATGTGATCTGGTATTCCCAGCTGCCTGCCTGCCATAAATCCTATAGACATCTCAAACTCCGCATGTCAAAAAACAGAAAGGAATATATTGTCTTCCCCACTAATCCTGAAGCTTCTCTATACTTTCTCATTACTATAAATGGTGTTACATGCTCCTAGTCAGAGAGATTTGTAGCTTCATTCTTGGATGGATTAGCATCCATATCCCATCACCAACTGTAGATGAATCCAAGGTTCTGGCCTAAGCCTGCTTCTCTTCTCTGTCTTTCTTGATGGCCTCATTAGTTATCTAATCATCTGCTAAATTATCAATTCTGTGGATATGATTCTCAGATCTGGATATCCAGCTATAGTCTCTTGTTTAAGCCTCAGTCTCATTTCATCCCCTGACAACTGGACAATTTGAATTGTATGCCTGTAGGCATCTCAAACTTAATATGGTGTCTTTTCCCCACAAACTCATCCCTCTTCCAAACTTCCCTAGTTCTATTGAGGGTAATATCATCCTTCCCGTAACCCAGACTTGAACTTCATAATCGTCTTCAACTCTTTACTCTTCCTCATCCCACAACTGACATCCAGTTTCCAAGTCTTTATGACTATGTCTCCACAACATCTTTTGTTTTTATCTCTTTATCTCCATTCACACTGCCATTACCCTGACTCAGGCCCTCATCAGGATTATTGAAATATTCTCCTAATTGGTTTTCCTGCTTCAATTCTCTCCTCTCTTCAATCCATCCTTTATATAACTGCCAAAGTGAATTATTCCTCAAGTATAAGTTTGACCGTGTCATTAGACCCAGGATTAAACATAAACCCCTCTTCTGTTTGACATTTAAAGCCCTTCACAGCCTGGCTCCACCCTATCTTTTCAGCCTTATTATATGTGCATTGCTCCACTTCATTCACTCTAGTGTCCAGTCTTGGTGTGTCTCAATCTTGAATTTCTATCTCCCATCATGAGCTGTTCCCCATGCATGAAAGGTGTCCCTCTATGTCTCCATCTCCTAGAATCACTAATCTCCTTCAAATTTCAATTCAAACTCGATTTCCTAAGTGAGGAATTTCCATATCCCCAGCCTACCTCACCAGTTACTAGTGACTCCTTCCCAGAAATTACCTTGAATATATTTTCTATATGAGTATATGTTGCTTCTACAAAATGTAGGGTTCTTGAGACTCAGAACTGTTTCACTTCTGTCTCTGTATCCCCGGGGTCTAACACAATTCCTGGCACCTAATAACATAAAATAAACATTGCCTGATGGTTTGATCCTAGATTCTTTTGCCTTCACCATACACCATATTTAATAGGCAAGTCATTATTCATCAATCACAACATCTCTCATGTCCACTGCCTTCTCTCCATACACATGGCTACGACCATGGTTCAGGATTTCATAATCTCTTCCTTGAACTGCAGGGAAAATCTCCTAATTTGTCTCCTGGCTTCTAGGCTTTCCTCTTTTCAATCAATTCTCTATGTGACTGGTAAAATCATCCTAAGGCATATGTCTAACCATGTTCCTGTCCAACTCAAAGCCTGTCAATCACTGCCTATTGACTCTTACAAAATCTTCAAGGTTTTCCACATTCTGGCTACAACTTGTCTTTAAGCCATCTTTAGCATTCTCCTTCATAAACTCTCCATCTTGGTCAAACTGGGCTATTAGCTTTTTTTTTTTTTTAACAAACTTTATACTTCATCTCCAAACTCTATGTCTTCATACAAATTATCTCCCATGACTATAGCATCATTTTTTAGTCCTGCCTAAGAGAAGCCTTATCTTCCTTCAAGGCATAACATATGTGTTACTTCCTCAATGGAGTTTTCCATGATTCCTAGGCCATTGGTGTGTTCATGTTTACATTATTTGGCATTTAGCTATTTATGTATGCATTGTGTCCTCTAACTCTCTATCACCCCAGCAGAAATGTGAGCTCTTTGAAGGGAAGAGCCATTTCACTTTTGTCTTTGTATCACAAGTATATTCCCCAGAGTAGGCATTTAATACATTTGTCGGTTTGAGCTAAGGTGGTGATCGACAACACCAAAAGTTTAAGAAAAATTATCAAAAATGAGGCCTATGAAAAGCCTATCAGATATGACAATCATCAGGTCATAGGGACCTTGGAGAGAAATTTCATCTGAAGAGTGAACCTGGAAACCAAGTTGCAGGAAATTGAAAAATGAGTGGGTGGTGAGAAAGTGGAGGCAAACAGTATGAACTGCTTTTTCTAGGAGTTTGCCACTCAAGAAAAGGAGATACATAGAATAGCTTGGGGGAAAACAGGATTAAGACAAAGATTTTTTTGTCTGTGTTTGTTTTTGTTTTCTAAGATAGGTGATACTTGTGTATGTTTGAAGTCACAAGAGGAGTCGGGGGAAGATGGAAATATTGAGGGTAAAAGAGAGGTGATGAAGACAATGATTCCTTATATGAATTTATTTTTGTCCCTGATCAATTTCATTAGCAACACAGCAGTGAACAGATTAGTATATACTTACAAGAATCACTTCTTAAAAACAGCCCGGATAGTTTTCCATACTTTGCAGGGCTTTGTTAATAACAAACAGAATATATACCCTAAAAACTACATACTTACTTCCTAGTCGTATACAAGCTATTTCCCACATGGACCAAATGTTGATTTGATTTTTTTTAATGATATCTTGGACTGCCTTCTTTCAAGATGCATATCTTTTAACGGTATTAAAATGTATTCTCTTCTGTTCTTTAGGGCCTGAGAAAAGGTGTTGGTATTGAATAATTTGGCAGTACATGATGGAGGTGTTGATCCCAATAAGATGAAAACTAGAATTATGTAGGTAGCTATATTGGTCTAGAGGTTTACATTAAATGGATGTCTTTGGCTTGCCATCTTTCACTCTAATTGCAGTGTCCAGGAAGTTGACTGTCTCTGGAGATTAATCTATTTTAACTTTAATGGATCAGTGGAAGCTATTGAATGACTTGTACAATTCTTTCTACTTTATTTCTTAGATCAAAATGAAGATATTGTCATGTGTGGTAGATAAGTAGCACAAAATACCACTGGAATATAAATTAATTGCATATTGTTAAAACTCTATCATATGGATACTATGGCATTTTATCATTAGTTTTCTTAAAATTAAAAAAATAGAAAACCAAATTCTTCTTTAAAAAAACTATATTCAACATTTATATGGAACTCATAACAAGAAATGAAACAACAGGAAGAGCCTGATTTATAAATGGACTGTATTATAAAATTTCATTTATAAATTGGTTCCTTGGATCTTGGAACATATTTCTCTTTCAGTTAGGTTCCCAAGATACATTTATCTTAGGCACTGAAAATGGACAATGATCTGGGCCCAAAAGAGAGTAAGAGGAGGAGAGTAGACTGCTAGCATCTTCAAGGATACCAAAATATTCCCTGATGGATGTATTTCTAACATTAAGTCTATATTTTAAACATAAATATCCTTCTGGCAGGGCTATATAGCAATGAATCATGAAATACCACTATTTTAGAAGAATCGAATTTCTGAGTGACCCAAAGTACATTGAAAAACATAAGTAGGCGATAGATGACTTTACCAATCATGACTTTCACTAAATTTATTCCTACCCACTTAAGACACTGTAAGTACAGTTTCCTTTAAAGATCAGCTCAGATACCACTTCCTACACAAAGCCTTTCCCGATTTCCCCAGGGGTGGGGAACCCTAGGTCTCGAGGCCACATGTGGCCTTCTCGGTCCTCAAGTGCAGCCTTTTGACTGAATCCAAACTTCAAAGAATAAATCCTTTAATACCTATTGTGGTCCAATCTATGAGCTCCAGAGTGAAATGGGTTTAAGGTTTTGGACTTTGAGGAAAGAGTAAGAAAAAAAGAGAAAGGAAAGGAAAAGCTGAATTGTAGACACGAAGAAGAGCAATATAGGGGTATTGTGTCAATGACTGTTCTTCCCTTTTGGGATGCTAGGACTATCAAGTCCCTCTTCGTTTGAATGGGTGGGAAACCTTTTGCTGTCTCTGTCTTGGAGTATTTCTCTGCTATTTCTCAGTACTGAGGCAATCAGGAATCATTGATTTGTATACGATGTGATGCTGGGGATGAGGAGCTTTCACACACCCAGCCTGGGTGAGGTCAGAGCCCTCAGGGCTCCACACAGGATATAATTGAGGGGAGCTTGGTGTTTGACTTTTGGGGTTCACTCATGGAAGGAGTGTTGAGACTCTGGGCAAGACATTGTAACTACCCCCTGGCTTTGCAAACCCAGACCCATTGGTTCTTCTCTGGTAACTGTATTGTGATTTGATCAGACAAGGTCTGTCTGTTGATGTTTGTAATTTCTGTTTGTATTTGACTTGAAGTTCAGGGGGCTGATCTTTTCCCCCTGAACTAAGTGAATGATATACATATGTTTGATTAAACTGAGATTGTTAACTCCTTAAACTTGCTTTCCTTAGAAAAGCACATCAAAGAACCTGTGTTAGCAGTCCTTCTGTGTGCTGGTTGTTGTTGGTCTTTCACCCCCACAGTAGTTGCTAGAAACATTTTTGTTACAAGGAGCAAACTGTGAGGAGCTTTCAATACTAAGCAGAGGAGCTCATACCTTATCCTAGAGGCAGTTGGGAGCCAGTGGAGTTTACTGAGCAGGGGAGTAACCTAGTCAGACCTGAGTTTTCAAGAGATCATTTTGGAATCTGTGTAATGAAAGGGGAAAGGGAAAAGACTTGAGGCAGAGAGATCCATTAGGTGGTTATTGTAGTAGCCTATGTGATATGGAATCAGGTCCTGAGTGACCATATGAGGTAGTCAGCAAGATTTGACAACTGTTTGAAAATTTAGGGTGGAGAGGAGTAAGATGTCAAGGTTAATTCTGAGGCTGAGAAGCTGGGTGACTAGGATAGTGGTGCCCTTGGCAGAAATAGGGAAGTTCATTGAAGGGTGAGTTTTGGTAGAAAGCTAACGAGCTCTGTTTTTAGATGTGGAAAGCTTTAGATGATCCCATTAGAAATATCCAAAATGCATTTGATAAATAGGGGTTGAAACTCAAGAGAGAAAGTCTAGGACCCGTATCACCAACATAATATTCACAGCACCAATAGCAACTATGAATATGCTGGTGTAGTTCTGAATCACACAGACTCTCTATGTGGAAGACAGAACCGAAACATTTATTTAAACACCAGAAAGCCAAATCCATCACAGCATCAGAAGTCCATACACAATGATTGTTGTCGTTCATTCTCGAAAAGGCCCAAAATGACATCACTGGCTTGATTCAAGATTCAGTGTATCCAGCTGTGGCTGACCAGGCCGCTACGAGCTCAGAACGCTCTACTACAGGTCGGGCACAAATAATCCATGTGAACATTTGGGGTAGATACTCCAAACTTGCGCATCCTGTATTTCCTTTGAGCTGTTTCAATTCTGCTTTTGCTCTGACATGGGAACACCATGCTGAGCGGTCCTGTGCCAATGTCTCCCATGTCACACCATTCCAAAGTTCTTGAGAGAGACCTTGAGAGTGTCCTTTTATCACTTCTTCTGACCACTATGTGAACACTTGCCCTGTATGAGTTCTCCAAAAAATAGTCTTTTTGGCAAGTATATGTTTTGCATTCGAACAACATGGCCAGCCCATCAGAGTTGCACTCTCTGAAGCAGAGTTTGAATGGTTGGCAGATTAGTTCGAGTAAGGACCTCAGTGCCTGGTACCTTATCCTGCCAGGTGATCTTCAGAATTTCCTGTGACAATTCAAATGGAAGAGATTCAGTTTCCTGGTATGGCACCAGTATACTATCCAGGTTTCACTGACATACAACGAGGTCAACCGCACCTACTGTTTGATCACTTGCCTGTCACTACAGAACTTTGAGATAGATATAATGGTAAAATGGTATGGGTGATGTCTTTTGATTCGTGTGTAAATTGGATTTAAGTGAGGTAGAGTTGCATGAAGTTATCAGCTTCACTCTCTCCTCCAGAGTCATCACAGTCCAGTGGCAGGATAGAATCAAGACAACCGGTGGTGGCTCAGGATACAGTGGATGACCTTGGCATCTTCAATGTCTAGCCAAGCTCTAAGCGCTCCACAGTGCCTGCTTCAGGCACCTTCATGGCCGTTGGAACAAATTGTTCTCATCCGCCCATTCCACCAGGGGAAGTCTTCACATGCTTGAAGTAAACACCTCCCCAACTCACCAATAGGTTTGAGACCCCTTGGTTACCCTCAACCTGGTTCAGCCCATCTGCGGAAATGGTTTACAGGGGTGTAGCTGCTGGGTGTGCCACAGCTTCTTGGAGCCACAGGTGAGAGTTAAGTGGAACAGGGGACACCAAAGGTAGATGAGCGGCCCCGAAAAGGGCTTGGCAGCCCTCACACCAAAGGTACCAGTCCTCCCTGAACACACCCCACACCCTATACACAACAACAATGCAGGGGGCACCGCCATCCCAAAGCTTTCCCCCTGCTCAGTCCTTCCCACAAACAAAAATTCATAGCTAGCTGCTTCCTCTTTCTCCCTCGGCTCTAACTGCTCTGACCAACTTCCTCCATTCTGCCCCTCCCTTCCTGCTGCACCCATTCAGCAAGCTCCTCCCACCAAAGACTCATGTGACTCATGCTTCCGTGGGCTTATTAATGGATGGGAAGATCTTCAGATTTACGTTACCATTACAGGGCTACACGTTTCACAAATCTTTGAATTTAAATTTACCATGTCGTGTTGGCATTTTACTTTAAAATGTGGTGGTGGGGGAGGGAAATACAGCCATTAAATTTTAATTGACAATTTTCTCAATTTTTCCCATTTTATCCACTTCCATGTAGGTATAGGAATGGCAGAAGAGGGGCATTTACTGAGCAGTGCAAGAATAAGCACAATAGGAGACCTGGGGACTCTGGAATGACCACAAAGCTGACCTCCCTGAGGCTATAAATAAGAAGCTCTTCATGGAAGGGAAAAAATGTAAGAAAAAAACCTACAGATTGAGACAGGTGAGTCCAAAACTGACCCCTAAGTAGGGAAGGAGAGAGGGTTGGAATTCTTTGGAAGACAAGGAAATGGAGTTGTAGTTATAGTGGCTATACCAGACCTGACCCTTCAATTTCCATGAGGCCCATTCACTATGTCCTAATGCCTTCAGGCTGTTATTCACTCAACTGAAACTGCCTTTTCCTAGATCACCAATGTCCTTAGGACCAGATCTAGTGGTCTCTTATCTGTCCCTCTGAATTAGAATCAGAACCTGTGCTCAGAGAATTCTACAGTCTAGCTAAAACATGGGTTCTTACTCTTTTGGGGGGGGGGGAAGAAAGGGGGGGACAGCGTCACAAATCTTTGGCAATTTGGTAAGATTATGGACCCTCTTCCAAGAATAATATTTTCAAATGCATAAAATAAAATCCATAAAATTACAAAGAAGGCCCATTATATTGAAATATAATTTCAAAGTATTTAAAAAGGAAGTTTGCAGACTCCCGGTTAAGAATCTCTCATCCAGGAGGATCTTCCTCTTTTCTTTTTTTTTCCAGCTAAAATCCCAACTTCTATAAGTGAGCCCTTCCTGGTACTTCATAATACTAATTCCTTTCTCTGTTAATTATCTCCTATTTTGTCTCATATGTATCTGGTTTGTACATAGTAATGTGCTTGTCTCTACCATTGTCTCTCCCATTACACTGTGGACTCCTTCAGAGCAGAGACTGTCTTTTGCCTTTTTTTGTATCCTCAGTACTTAGCACAGTGCCTTGATCATAGTAGACACTTAATAAATGATTGTTGACTGACTACACTGTCATATTTGACACTATTCTGTCATATTTGACCCTATTAACCAGCCTCTCTTTCCTGATAATCTTTTTCTTCTCTCACCTGCCTTCCTTCCTGTCTTTCTCCCTTCTCTCCCTTCTTTCCCTCCTCTCCCTATGTCCACATAGGGCATCATACCCTTAGCTGCAGGTGCTCTTCCCAAAGGAATATAAATTTTCATCAGTGAAACCTCACAAGAGATCTAGGGGTTTATGGGCTAGATTTCTTTTTGAAGAACTATGTCTTAATCCAGGCCTGCACAACCTGTGGCCTGCCAAAGGATTTCCTCTACATTTTCCTCTATGTTTCCTCTACATTTTTTGTGGGCCTCCTAAAATCCTTTGGCGTTCTACAAGTAGCCCCTGGGACTGTGCAGGCCTGCCTTCAACCCAAATCACTCTGGCTCTCACCGATTGGCCAACAATAGGTCCCAGTCCAAGCCCCACTTGGTCATTGTTTGAATTTTGATGGCTCTGAGGGAGTATAAATAGCAATTTTTTCTGTGTTGGCCAGAAACCTTGAGGTTCTTCCCTTCCCATATATACATATATATACACATACACATGTACATATATATGTATATATATATATATATATATATAAAAATACATACATACATACATACACACACACACACACACACACACACACACACACACACACACACACACACATATATACACACATATACTTGACTGGGTAAAAGAGGCCATTTGTTTTTGCCTCATTTCTTACCTAGCCTTAATCACTGATAGACATTACCTCAGACAAACCGAGACCTGAGAAAGACCTTAGCTTAAAAAGGCCAAGGTCTCCAACTAAATCCAGGGCCATCTCCAGTCTTCCTGATCTATATCTGGCCACTGGACCCAGATGGTTCTGGAGGAGAGAATGAGGCTGGTTACTTTGCACAGCCCTGCCTCACTTAAATCCAATTCACTTGTAAGTCATGACATCACCTTCCAGATGTTATTGTTCATCTTCAAGAACAAAAGACAAACAACAATCTCTTCTTTCAGCTTCTATGACTCTATATTCTCATGGTTCATCTCCTATTTCTTCAATAGCTCTAGCTTTTCCTCTTCTTTTCAAATCATAAAATTTTAGCATCCTTCAAGGTTCTGACCCACATTATGAGTTCCACATCAAAAGGCTTGCAGATCCATCAAGGAATGGAAGTATTTGCAAAGCACTGTTGCATCCCCACCCCCCTCTGTCTCCCTTCATCTCTCCCTGACCCCCCCACCCCCATTCATAGGCAGCCAGGTGACACACTGGATAGTGCCAAGTCTGGATTCAGGAAGATTCATCTTCCTGAGTTCAAATCCGGCCTCAGACACATACTAGCTGTGTGACCCTGGGCAAGTCACTTAACCCTGTTTGCATCAGTTCCTCATCTGTAAAATGAGCTGGAGTAGGAAATGACAAACTGCTTCGGGATCTTTGCTGAGAAAACCCCAAATGGGATTACAAAGGGTCAGACACAACTGAACAATATACATATTATATATACACATATATCTATATGGATGTTATTTATATATATATATATATATATATATATATATATATATATATATATATACACACACACACATACATACATATACACAGATAGTTAGCTTTACAGACCTTAAAACACTATACAAACGTGCTATTATCACTATACAAAAATTCAAGACTTGGGGTATTTCTACAATGGAACACATAAAACAATGATTTCAATACACACTGGACTGAATTCACATTTACAGACTTTTAAATCTCTTAATTACAATAGAGATCTCCATGGAGGCTGCCTAATTCTCTCCTAGATAGAGAAAGACCTGGAAAAGACACTTCAGATGCTAATTTTCCTCTACGCATTTGTAGTCAGCTTCTTTCTCTGGAAGCCAAACAGGAGAAAAGAATCCCAGTCAATTAACAACTAGGAAGAAATCATCCCCCTTAGAATGAGAGTACTTAAAAGCTTACTAGCCCTTTTGAGTATTTCCTGAATTTAAACTCCTCAGATTAATGTATCTTCATAGAAGTCCTTCTCATGTTTTGTTTCTTTTTTGTTTTTTTCTTGCTTGGAGGTGACCCAAGGCTATGCCACAGTGTGCAAGCTCTGGCAAGCCCTACTAAGCCCAGAAGACGTAAAGAAAAACTGGCTAATAGACTTTATATATCATCTGAGGACCAATCTGACTGAAATCAAATGTGTTCATCTCTAAGTGTATGGCCACTAGTTAGTTACTACCTGGATCCCTAAGTGCTCAAGTCAAAGCAAACATTTACTGTTCATTTACTAAGGCACTGTGCTAAAGCTGCCCCTGACCTCCAGAAGCTTAAACTCTCCTGGAGAAGAGTACCTTTCCCCCAAAAAAAGGAATGGGGTGCCTTGGTAGGTAGCAGCCCCTCCACGCTCTTTCAGTAAAAGGTTGTGATTGGGTATACAGTTATCCCTTCTACATCCCAGGGTTAGGGGTACAGCACACTGCAATCTAGAAAATCTGTATAAAAATTTTTGGCCCTTCCTTTGTACCAGGGAAGAGGTCTAAATTATTATGGTATTAAAAGACAAAATATGCTGATATTGTAAGAAAAGATAGTATGGTATCCGGTTTTGCTCCCACAGAAGCTATCCATATAGCTGAGTTAAAGTTTACCTACCAAGACAATGGCCAGCTGAAGATCAGGGAAACTAGAGAAGCTAAACGATTTGAATCAGACCAAGCCTATAATGACAGTTCAAGGGTTAGGTCCTGATCAAGTGTCCAGGTCTACTAATCTGCATAATTTACATATGTTAAAGAGGGAACGTAGGGTAGTTAAGAATGTAGACTAATCCTAACTTAGATAAGGAAGATAGAACTAATTATCTTCACTTTTGCTTCTGTATCCTTATTATCCTACCTATAAAAACTGTATAACCTAAGAAAACTATGTAAAAAGTAAAGAATGTAAACTAACCATAACTCAAACAGGAGTGGAGGAGATGGTTACCCTCACTCCTGCTGCTGTATCGGGGTGAGTGTTCCTAGTGAGCATTGCACCTGCTCTCTGGAGGAGTGTAATAAATGTCTTCCTCTGCCCACATTCGTCCTGAGTTCTTTGGGTGACAATGGGCAAATCACATGGATCTTCCTAAGGTTATGCTACCAGGAAAGCAATAAGCTGTGGAAGCATGTCTTGGGCTAACTTCCTGACCTTGCCTTGGGGGAGTCCTGTGATCCCTACCGAAGTGTTAAGGGGGCTACCACTGGGGATTTCCCTGTGGAACCCTGTGGTCCGCACAGCCTTCTTAAGGGGCCATCACTTGGGTCTTCCGGCCCTGTCTCGGGAGCCTTGTGATCTTACTGCTGTTCTAAGGGGCCGTCACTTGGGTCTTCCTTAGGGTCTAACCCCTAGGAAGCCCTGTGACCCCCACAGATAAAGGGGGGCTACCACTTGGTCTTCCTCTGGGAGTCCTGTGGTCTGCACAGCCTTCCTTAGGGATTATCAGGTGGTTCTTCCTCAGGGCTTTGGCCCTGCCTAGGAAGTCCAGTGATCCCCAAAACCACATTTCTCACAACGTTATACAATACTATACAAATATTTTATGTATTTCTGAGTTCCTAAATTTTTTTCCTATGTCATCTACTGGCCTTCATGTGTCACCTGTGGTTTCCACAAAACTCCCAAAAAATTCCCATTTAATTTCTTATGCTGACCCATGATATATCAAAACTTTGATGGGGAAAGTTGAGATGTGGAAGGGATAACTGTATACTTGAGGTTATTTTTGTCCTAGTATAAGCTGAGCTGTATGAGCTCTGAGGCCCATGCTAAATCAAAGATTCTGTGATTCTGTGAATTTGGGGCAGCAGAATTAATATATTAATAGATGGCTAGAGCTAAAAGAGGCCTTGGAGCAGACCTGCACAACTTGGCAGTAGGTAGGGGCCAAAATTAAAACAGGTTAAACTTCTTTGGGCCACAGATAAGTTTTTAGCAACTCACTTTCCAAGTAAAGTTATAACTAATGATTAAACTATTTCTCAAAAATGCTTTTTTTTATTGGAACATAATCCAGAAGCTGCAATCAGCAAACACTTCTTTACGAAGTCAGCTTGAGTAAAAAAGACTTCCCAGCAGCTGCAATTTCTTTAGAAATCTGAAAACTAACCTTAGTAGGCACCTCATTTTCTGAGTTTATTCTCTGGAAAAACCATTGCTCCCCACTTAGATTTTTCAACAATTTGGATGCTTTAATTTGTTTTTCATTGGTGTCTAATTTGCTTAAGTCAGGATGTTGTGTTACCCCAAAAACTTTAATGTTATAATCAAAAAATCTCCACAGCAACTGCTCACATACAAAGAAGCACTGAACTGAGTGTCTGACCTCCGAGAGAGTGCCAGACACTCATGTAACTTGGAGGGCCCTACGCAGTGAGGGAGGAGAAGCAGAGCCTCACTCATCGAATAGTGGGCGTCAGCTACATTGGCTCGTAGCTGCACGGACTTTGCTCCCGTTCGATGCCACTAACAACCGAAAACACAACAAAAAGATATGATTTTCACTCCTCTCAGACTAGAAACGGATTGACAATGGTTGGTCACTGTGGGTCATGTGACAAAGCAGAAGAGAATACGCAGTGGCAACCCAGCCACCAACTTACATGATGGGCACAAGTGACTAGTGGAAGGCAGGTTAAATGGGGCAGGAGAAAGAACTTATGACGTCTTTACTTTCTTTCACATTCCCTACATTTTTCGAGGGCCACCTAAAATCCTTTGGAAGGCTGCAAGTGGCCAGCAGGTCATTTGTTATGCAGCCTGCCTTAGAGCACACCAAGATTGTCTCTCTCCTGTTTTATGGATATGGTGGTGCAGTAGATAAAACCCCAAGCTTAGAGTCAGGAAGAACTGCCTCAAACACTTACTAGCTGTCCTACACAAGGCACTCAGCCCTTTCAGATTGTTTCCTAACCTGAAAAACGAGGGTGTTGGACTTTGTGCCTGTTAAAGTGCCTTCCAAATCTAAATCTATGATGTGTCAAAACTAGAGGCTTGAAGAGATTAAATGACTGACAAAAATGATACCGTAAGTGGCAGGTCTGGGATGGAAATATGGTTCATAGAAACATATCTAGAACTAGAAGGCACCTAGGTCTTTCTTATCCAACTTCTTCATTTTGCAGGTTAGGGAAACTGAGGCCCAGAGTAATTTGCCCAAGATCTCTTGACTCTTAGCCCAGGGTTCTTGCTAGGACATCACAATGCCTTTGAAATAAAGTCTACCGAGGCTTAGAAGCTTTGTAATCTTTGTTGGTGGAGGAAGTAGCCACACTTGAAGCGTATTCTACTTGATCAAGAATCTCTTTAAGAAATATTCAGCCCTTCCAGATTAAACAGGAGAGGAAAGGGAAGAATAGAATGGGGTGTCTCATGAAACAACTAGAGTCCTGGTTCTATGGGTATTCAAGGGGAATTTGAATGGTTGCTCATGAGGTATGGCGCAGAGAGGATTCATTTTTCAGAGACAATTGGACTAGACTCTGAGGTCTCTTCCAACTCTAAGCTTTTATGATTCCAGACCAGATTCCATTCTCTTAGTTTGTGAACTGAAGTGGGTAACTAATCAACAGGTGGACTACAGATAGGAGAAAAGGAAAAGGTGAATCTGATGTTCTGCATGGTATTTTAAAAATGGCTTTATATAATAATTGATCTCCCATTATATAACAGAGTTAAATGAGTTGAAGAATTCCTTTTTACATGTAACTTTTCAGGAGTTCAATTCTTCTCTGGGGTTACCTATGGCACTAAATGCAGTTAATGAAACTTCCCAAGACGTCTAACTTTTAATGTGTTTGTGAAATGATGTGTAAAATTAGAGGAAAAAAAGAAAATTAAGTAGTAACTGATTATTGAAGAGTTTTTGTTTTAATCTGATATAAAATTTTATGATAGCATGAATATGCTATGATTTTCAGGGTAGATTGTTGAGTACTTTTAAAATGGAGCCTTTCCCCCCAGCAACCAATTCAGCCATTCTCAGTAGTCAAGATTTATTCATTTGGCCAAATTATAAAACTTAATTTTAATTCTAATGATACATGAAATGGTCATTTTTTTTTCTTCCAAAAAGGAACCGTGTTATCAGTGAGTCAGGCAGTATATAACAGAAGCAAACCATCCTTGTAAAATGGCTTCAGCCTTAGGTGAGCAGCACAGAGCATCTGTCTGGCTTCTGCGACATTGCTTTTAAAAGGTCCATAAATTCACCTGATGCTTTGGATTTGATCTGTATGCACAATCGGTCTTATGTGGAGCTAGAATAACCAGCTACCTAGCTAGCACAATTTAAGGGACACCACAAGGTCTATCATTTAGTACCATTTGTAAGAAAAAGACGCTTCATTGCCTGGCGCGCGCACGCACACACACACACACACACACACACACACACACACACACACCAGCAGACTTCCCCCTAATTTGAATTGCCCACTGTTAGTCCTATTCCTTTGGGTCATTCAATGTGATAATAGAAGGCCATATTAAAATACATATTTTATTCATCCACACCATAAATATTCATTTTGTGCTCCTCTAGCAAAGTCCTTATTGAGGGTGGGAGGAAGGAGGAGAGAGGCAGAAATATAAAATGAGAAACAATGTCCAAAAGGTATGAGTTCTAGCACTGACTACATTGCAGGACTTTGAATGAGCATTTATCCTAATGGATCTTGAAATTCCTCAGCTGTAAAGTGGGATAACAAAAGGATTTACAGCTGGATGAGATCATAGAGACATAGATGTGTAGTTGAAGAGACCATAGGCAGTCAGTGCATTTATTAAACACTTACTATGTGCCAGGCACTGTGCTAAGCACTGGGGATACAATGAAAGGCCAACAAACAAAAATCATAGACAAGCCAATGTCATATGAGCAGCACTGAGGTTCAACTCTGGGTTTTCTGATTCCAAATCTGATGTTGTTTCTATTAAGCTCTGTATGTGCTCTGCACGTGGTAACTTGTAATATGACTGTAAAGTATTATTATCATTGTTTAGGTATTAATAATTCAATTCAATCTCAGTTAAAAACCAATTAACCTCCATGTGCTAGGGCTGACAATATGAAGCCAAAATTGAAAGTTGCTGCTCCCATCAAGGGGTTTATACTCTGTCAGAGGAAGTGATGTATTTATGAATAAGTAAACATACAAAGTAATTCCCTGGCTGGGAGAGCACTAGAGACTAGGTGCAGGGGTAGGGAACCTGCTGCCTCTAGGCCACATGTGACCACCCATGAGGGGAAGGGATCAAGAAAGCCTTCCTGTTAGAGGTGGCACTTGAACTGAGCTTTGACAGAATCAAACATCCCAGGACAGAAAATCTCCGTTACTCCTGTTCTTGGCTTCTCTAGAAAAACTTCCTCTTTAGTAATACCAATTAGACAACAAGCCCCAGTTTTTTCTCTCTCTCTCTGTTTCAAAGAATGGCCCCCTTACTTCCATATTGGATACAGCTTCCATCACTCCTGGATTTGAAATCGGCCATCATATTGGGTTCTTTATTTGCTAATCCTGACCAAGATATAGTTGCCCTTAAGAAGCTTATAATCCAATTCCAGGTGGATGTGAACACAAATAGAGAGAAACCAGAGCTGAATAGGGTAAGTGCATTAAGTGCAATGAGACCTAAGAGGAGGCATGAGAGAAAGACTTCACAGAGGAGCCAATATTTGATACAGACCTTGAAAAATGGGTAGAATTTTGGTGGAACTGGATATGAAACCGAGAGTTGGAATATTGCAGAGGGGAAATCACTTGTTGTTGTTGTGTTTGTCCTTCATTCTCAAAGAGGATCATGACATCAGGGAAATGATGACATGACTTACAGTTGACTTTGATTTGAGTGAGGGAGGGCTGTGCAAGGTCACCAGCCTCTTCTCCTCCAGAGCCATCTGGGTCGAGTGACCCATTCATCAGGAGGACTGGAGATGGCCCAGGATGCATTGTGAGACCTTGGCCCTTTCAGGCTAAGATCTTTTCAGGTTCTCACTTTGAGTGAGGTAACACCCATTCAGTGAATAGGCCTCTTTAAGAAGTTAATCAAGGGATGGGCCCTTTAATCAAAACTCACAGAGGTAATGAAATAGATAAAGTATCTGGGAGTAAATCCTCTATTCTATAAAGGGGGTTGATGTCATATAAAACTCCAGTTCTATAAAGGGGCATGTTGTAAGGTAGAAAAGCTAGATTCTTAGAATCTTAGAACTGGAATGAACCTCAGAGGTTATCCAGTACAATTCTTACTTATGAATTTTCTCTTTCTAATTGGGAACCAGATTGTGGCATATCTTGAATATCAGACCAAGGAATAGGCTTTTATTTGATCAGCAGTAGGGAGTTATTGACAGGTTTAGAGCAGGGCTGAACATGTTAGAACTACTACTAAGAGGGATGTACAGCTGAGAGACTAGGCCTTTATAATAAACACATAAAGATGAGGTTTTGGTCTTCTTAGAAAGCAAGTTCCTGAGGAATCAAAACACTGGAAAGCTAAGTTTGGCACCAAGTGCAGGGAAAAGAACCATATAGAGTATGCGGTGCCTACAGTCAAGCCTCTAGCATACAAGATGGCAGCATGAGGGTGCTGGGCACTAGAGATAGAGGGGGTAATAAGGGGGTCAAAAGAGTTTCATGTAACAGTAACTCTTCTGCAGTGGCTGCTAAAAAAAAAAAGGCTTATAAAATGCTTTCTTTACCATAAACATGTGACATAGGTAATACAAATATTATTATCCCCTTTTATAGATGAGCAAACAGAGGTTTATAAAGACTGAGTGAATTGTCCAAAGTCCCATAGCTAGCAAATGCAAGAGCTAGGGCTTGAACCTAGGACTTCTAATTCCTAGTCCAGTGTTATCCATTACACTGCTCTGCAACTCAAGAAAAAACTTTCATCTAGAGACAAGTTTTACTTTAAGGCTAGTCTTATTTTCATTCATAACTAAGAAGTTGCTGGGTTGTTTTATATTTCCCACGTGTTCCAGAAGAATAACCAGTCTTCGTTGTTGCTGTTTATTCATTTTTCAGTTGTGTCTGACTATTTGGGTTTTCTTGGCAGAGATACTGGAGCGGTTTTTTATTTCCTTCTTCAGCTCATTTTACAGATGAGAAAACTGAGGCAAACAGGGTTAAGTGATTTACCCAGGGTCACACAAGTGTTTGAGACTGGATTTGAACTCAGGAAGAAGAGTCTCCCTGACTCCAGGCCTGGAGCTCTATCCACTTCTACCACCTAGCTGCTCCACAGTCAGTTTATAGATTCAGAAATTAACCTGTCAGTACATTTTTAATGTATTCATCTCTCAAATATTCCACTTGTTCAATTAGAAGAGGTTGGATTTTTTTTTTTTGAGAAGGTTGCTATGAACAGTTTTGATGAGGAAACATATCGCTCCAAGCCTCCCTATTAGAAGGAAGGCTTTTATAGGTTTCCTGATGCCAGGAATTCAAATAATAAACTAAAACAGCAACAAAACATGAGAGACAGGATCCCAAGGGGCATATTTGAAGCAGGCAGCTTCTATATCATTTCATGAAGGTGATTTTCTTATAAATACTGACACTCTTAAAGAGAGGAAAAAGGTGTTGTGATCATAGTATGGAAAATTGAATGAAAGAGAGCTTGGAATTTTGCTCATGAAATTGTAACTGAATATATGCATTTGTATATTTCCATAAAATATTTATTTGTGACAAAGACACCTTTGTAAACTCTCCCAATACAAAACATTCCCTTTCTTTCACCCTCAGGGAATTTGCAAATTCATTTTGAGTACTGATATTTTTAAGCCAGCATTTCAAGTGATTCACCAATATATCCAACTTTCATCCAAAATCCCCTCTCTGAACTAAAATAACTTTTATGCTTTTAAAAATCCCTGATTTGGAACTTTTGAATTGGCTCATTCGTGGTGTGCAATGCTGCTGCCTATGAGATAATTGACTTTTCCCTGTAATTAAACTTGCAATTAAAAGAGTATAAGTATCACTTAAATAACTGCTTGTAAAAACCATTCAGGGAAGCTCTGAAAAGACTAGCTGAAACTGAACGGCTTGGTCCCTTACTGAAAATCTGAATAAGAACAAGTTTTCATAGTCTGTCAGTCACAGCACTGGCTAGTTCTTTTAAAACACTTCCATTTTTCAAGCTCTTGGAGGGTGGGATTGCTATAGATCTTGGGGGCAGAGTCTGAAAGAAAGATCATAATTCAGCAGTAGGAGGTCTGTTTATCTCACTCTGCAATGAGGTGGAAGAGGACAAGAACCCTTGTTTTGTTTATGAAGGCAACAAATAGTCCACCTGCTTTGGGGCCTAAGTGGCTTTAAAGTGTGTTGGTTTTTTTAAGGAGGGAAAATGTATGAGAAAATGTATGTGTGTGTTTGTACATTTGGTAGTTTAGATTTAGAGGTCCTGAGGGGTGGTAGATAGTATGGAGTAATACAGAAAGGCAGGGTATTATTGAATCTATTCATGTATTCTTTTTAAAAATTCTGCCCTATCTTCTTAGTATCCCTTGATCTCTTTGTTACACTGTACTTTTAAAGTCCTATTGAAATGTCATTCAGGAAGTACCACTTGAATGATCTAGAATAAAAGTGACTAAGGCACACAGAAGAAAAAAGAACAGCATGAATTTTGAAAGATGGCAATATTGGGGGGGGGAGCTGAAACATAAGAGAAAATCGAGACTGCATTAGAGCTCATTTTACCTGATGAACTCTTACCTTGCTCACAATTTTGCTTGTAAATCCCATACAAATAAAGAGACATTTTAAGGAAGTAATCCATCTCTCATTAAAACAAATATGGCTATTGTGTACCTCTTTTATCTACAACATTTATGGCTTTGATTTTCAGAAATCCTAATGGAACCTGGAGAGAAAAGGCAAAAAGAATTTAAAATTCACAAAAAAGCAATATTTTCCATAAATTAAAGTCAAAGCTTAAATGGCTGTCTGATACCAGCCTTCAGTCTCGTTCCATACCTATTCTACCCCATGTCTCATCCTAACCTCCTCATGCCCCCATAGAGATTCCCCATTGACATCAAAAGGATATTCATGTATGGAAGAAAAGATAACACGAGGAAAAAAAAGAAAGGAGTAAGGATTAAAGCTGCAAAGACTATATTTGTAGCTAATTCTTTTTAAAAATAAATATATAAAAACTATTTTTATCAGATTTAGAGATATGAGAAACATTTCAATATTTCCTATCTTTATTAGTGTTTTAACTAAGTAAAAAATTGGTACATTTCTCTGATAACACTAATTATTTCATCTCTAAAGTCAAACGAATTCAACATAAATGGAGTTTTGATTATTCTGAAGACTGTAGACTCTTTAAGTTTTCAATAAAACTATAATCTATCTGAATAAGTTCATTAAGTAAAAGGAGAAGTGGAGAGGAGGGGGTTTTCATTCAAGAAGGGGAGAAACTTTTCTTTCATAAACTTAAGATTTATTTGCCAGAGGTGATCTACATTATATACTCTGAATGAAATATGGATCCAAACTCATAATTACACAAATAATATCATAATTCACTTACAACATTTTCAATTACATCTGTAATTTGAGACTGAGATAAATCAAATATCTTCCCTGGTAATCTGTCTTCAAGAATTGCAATAAAATTCTAACTCAGTGTCAAAGAAAGCAATTTGTTGTCAAGTAATCAATGCATCTAATAACTGAGCTAAGGTGCAATTATTACCTTTTCTATGGTCAATAATTTTCTTTATCTGAGTGAATGGTGTAATAGTTATAAAATTTGATCCTAAAATTGAAGTTCAGTCAAAAAAATTTAAATTGGTAATGAAAACATTTCCCCTGCATTTTTATTAAATGTGTAGAAAGAATCTGGGCAATGTATATTCCAATTTTGTTAACCTTTTAAAAATGTATAAAAATGTAGTAATTTGAATTTTGCTTTTCATTTTTAATTTGACATATCACTCACCTTTCTTGTCATATGCTAATCTAAAATTCCAGATCTGTTTTTTATAGAAATAATCTTATCATCCTTTATTTCATCAGTTCACTTTTGAATTACTACCAATATCATTCATGGATTTAGAAGGCGTGAAATAATGATTCTAAGAAGCCTATTAAGGAATTAGTGATTGTCTTAGTTTCCTAAAGAATGACTACTTTTTAAAAGTGCATAACAATTGATTTTTTAAACTCGTTTTGCATCACCTTATATACACGCATATTTACATACATTTTCCAACATTGTTCTTAGATATTAAAATACTTAGCAAAAAATAAATTGATGGCTCTCTTAGTTTCCAAAGTAATATGTGAGGCAAGTAATTTAATTACTTCTGTGGTATGCAAAACATTACCTTAGTGGCTTCAAAAGTTAAGCATCTTCCAAAGCATGTAGTTTACTGAAATAAGTTGAAGTCTGGAAAGGGTAGAGCCTATTAACTTGTGATAATATTCAAAGGTTTTGAGAGAGAAAAAAAATTATGAGACATTTAGACAAAAGCACTATTTTCTAAAGTGTGTAAAAATGGAATTAAAAAACCAAATGAAATTACAATTTGACAGGGTTAGTTATAATGTGACATAATCAAGTTATACAATCCCTCCTTGGAAATCAAAATTATTATATAGGAAAGAAAGAGTGAATCCTGAGACAAAATAGGCTAATTCTCCAAGAAAGTTACTCCTTAGCCAGGAAATATCCTGTACTTGTCTGAAAATAAATTCTACAGAAAGCTATCAAGACAGTGCACCATTGTAAGTTGTGAATCTTTTCAAAAGGGATGATGCACTGAATATTAACATCATTTCACACATTCCCAAGATGTATGCAATTACCTCAGAGAGAGGAGCTGGGAATGTAAGGTCTCAAGGGCTTAGATAATGACATAAAATAAATTGCAACGATTACCCGTGTACTTTTCCAGGAGACGTATTATTTAAAACCTATCTAGGCCTTCAAGAATGAAAGACAGAGGAATGTCCACTTTATGAAATTGCTATTAATGTGTGACCTAGAGTTGAAGGCAAGGTTAATTATGGGTTTTTAACAGAAGTATCATTCTAGTTTAATATCAGTGCCCAGGTCTTAAATATTGAAGCAAGTCACATTTTTCAGGGACAATTGCCTTTGAATGAAGAATGACAGGGCTCTGATCTTTGCTGACCCTTACAACTCCCGCAGTGTAATCCATGGCAACTCTGTTGCTAAGGCAACCAAAGAACATGTCGCAAGAATAGGATGAGACCATGAAATCTGATGTCATACTTTCATGAGATATAAAATTGCAAATCACATTCTAAAGTAGGTTTGTTAGAGATGTGATATAAGTCATAAATGAATGTCTGAGTCTGGATGTTGGAGAGAAGAATGGAGCTCTGATTATAACTTGGAATCCAGAGTCCTGATTTGTAAGCTGTGTCAACATAAAGTAAAAACAAAGTAGATATTTGGCAATTGTCCAGTTGGCTTGATCATTGTAGAATCTGTAACCAGATACTTCATAACCAGATTACTGCCCCTATCCCCACACCCCCTGCCGCCACCACCACCAATCCACTTTAGGAATCAAATGATCAAATTGTTAGTCTACAATGTTGAAATTATCCAGACAATTGCCAAATCTCCATTTCACTTAGTACAATATTACCCAAGCCCCGGGCTCATTTTCCAACCTTGGGAAATTAACTTAATTCATCCATGCTTCAATTTTCCAATCCGTAAAATGAGGATACTGCTTCTGGTAGCGATTTAGGTTTTCAAAAGAAAGGTTTTTACTACTAATACTTTTCAGGTTACCACTGCCTATCATCAAAGGATCTCAAGTACTTCATAAGTATTAATTAAATACTAAGACAAAAAGGTGAGGAAAGATAGGTATTATTATCCTTGGTTTACCAAAGTTGTGTAATAGGTCTAGTTTTAGTCAAACCTATTTTGTCACAGTCCTTGGCAATACAACACAGAGCCTTGAAATCAGCAGTAGGTTAGAGTTAAGCTAAGTGTACGATGGGGCAGCTAGAGGGTGCAGTGGATAGATAGAGTGCTGGGCCTGGAGTCAGGAAGACTCATCTTCCTAAGTTCAAATCTGGCCTTAGACACTAACTAGCTGTGTGACCCTGGGCAAGTCATGTAAGCCAGTTTGCCTCGGTTTCCTCATCTGTAAAATGAACTGGAGAAGGAAATGGCAAACCATTCTAGTATCTTCGCCAAGAAAACCCCAAATGGGGTCATGAAGAATCAGACACAACAGAAAAATGACTGAAACCAAGTGTGTGATAGCCAGTGCATTTTAGGCCATAAGGGAACAGATTGTGACAAAATCATGGCTAAACCAACCCACTCTTGTTTGCCAGTACACAGCACTAATATTTCTGCATGACCTTAGATACTTAGAGGTTAAAGAAGTAGGCAAATTTATTGGGTATGAATAGTCATGCCCCTACCTCCAGACTGTTAAATGTTCCTGCTACCGTATAATTAGAAGCAGTTCATAGAGTCTCTATTTCTGGAGGTTTGCCCATTAATCAAGATCTGTGGTAAGAGTTAACTGTAGTACTTCAAAGTTTACAAAGCATTTCATTCACAACAAATCTGTTAGAAAGCTAATGCAAGTCTTCCTATCCTTATTTTAAAGACTAGGAAACTGAGATACAGAGACGTTATGTGTCTTACCCAGGGCCACCAGTTAGTAAGTGTTTCAAATTCAAACCCAGGTTTCCTGTTTCAAGTCCAACAATCTATTTATCATACTATGCTGTCTTTTTACACACCAGTGTGGTTGACGTGGTCATGACTATGTGGCTTGGACCTAAACCTGTTACCAACATTTGAAGCCTCAATGTAATGTGCTATAATCAACTAACTCTTAGCTTGCCTGAAAATTCCAAGAGACTTGGAAGTTAAATCTTTTGAGTTTGAAGAACAATTATGTTCTCAGCCATCAGACTATGCTATGTGATCCTGTTACAATAAAATTCCAAGTAGTTATTGCTGAAGGCATGGTTGTCCATCAATCAAAGCTTGTGCTCTGAATCTATACCCTCTTCCCCAGTTCTCTAGAGTTCAAGTGAGTGTGCCCTGACCTGTCTACATGGCAAACACTTGAGTAAGACTGTTTCCACTGTAGGGCTGTTTATGTAGCACCTTCACAAAAATACATGGGCAACCAGCTTTATATTTTGCAAGAGGTTGAGTTTAAGTTATTCACAAAGAGAGAAATACTCTGAAGTGCCATAGGGATCATACATTTAGAGCTAGAAGTGATCTTAGAGGTCATCTAATCCAACCTTCTTATTCTATAGCCGAGGAAACTAAATCACAGTAACTTGTCCAGAGTCTCACAACTAGTAAATGTCTGGGCTGAGAAATAACATCCGTCATTATTTCTCACCCTGAAATTCTACAGCCATAGAACAAACAAAAAGTAGTGTTTGGAATGCATGTTTATGATTGATGTAAGTACAGAAATGGATAGCCACAGCCTTAAGTCATTCTCTGGCCCCAGTCATTGACAAGGCATCGATTGAGTGACATCTTGCTGGTTGGTAGAACTTGGCATGCTGCTATCCTGTCCTTTCCAAATATGGCCATACCTAAAACCCTTAGAAGAAGGTACAAAAATTTATGTAGCATTGCTCCTAATAATATAATGTAATAGCATACAGAAAAAAAATTCTACAAAGTACCATATGGGAATGGTTCTCTGCCCTCAAGATAAGGATTGAAAATCCATGCTTGTTTTTCCCTGGCTAATTAGGAAAGAAACTTACCAATCTACAAATTCAATTTCAATGGTTGTATAATTATGTTTAGTGTAATATCATTTCATACTAGTTTAAAGCATCATATTGTTGACTGTCTTCTAAAAATCATTCTAAAGTTCAATTAGGGAAAAATTTGAAACACCTACCATTAAATAACATTCAACTTCTGAACAATGAACTGTTATATATATATATATATATATATATATATATATATATATATATATATACATATATGTATACACACACACATATACACACATATGTATATAATGTGACCATTTAATTCAATTCAAAAGGCATTTTTTTCCTTATTTTAAATTTATTTAACATATTTAGTTTTCAGCATTGATTTTCACAAGAGTTTAGGCATTTTTAAGTGTTTATTATGCTCCAGGTTCTGTTAGGTGCTAGGGACACAAACCAGAAGTGAAATAGTCCCTACCCTCAAGGATCTTATGTTCTTCTGGAGGGGAGGACACCATATACAGATAAGCAAACACAAGACACAAGCTCAGTCAATGCGAAGTAATGGGAGAGGGGGAATGTGCTCACAACTGGGAGGATCAGGAAAGATGTCATGTAGGATGTGGCCCTTGAGGTGAGCCTTGAAGGGAGCTGGGGACCCCAATAGTCTTGCCTGCAAAAACAGGCAGATGGGACATATCATGTCATACTAGCCAGAATAGAGTGCATGAATTTGAATAACATGAAATCAATCTGAAAAGATAGGTTAAAGGGCTCAAAATGCTGATAGGAGAAGTGTATATTTTATCCTAGAGGCAATAGGGAGCCGCTACAGCTTCTTGAGAAGAGGAGTGACAGATTATATTAAAAATATGAATTCAACATCACAATCAACGTTAAAAAGCACAAAAATGCCGACACGGTACCCAACAAACTAGAACTTGAGGGGGAAAAAGTGATGAGCCACAGCAAACTAGTCATGAGAACCACCTAGTAATGAAATATGGGGCCATTAGATCTATTTTGATTCCATAGTTCAAAGACGAAACATGTTTAAATATGCTCTATAATAATAGCCTCTATTTGTATTTATTCCAAGGAACTCAAAGCACTTTTTGAAATTATCTTGTTAATCCTTCTAACATGCCCACAAGGTAGGTAGGAGACAGGTATTATTATCTTCATTTTAGATGAGGCAGCTACCTGACTTGACCATTGTCACAGAGCAGCCAGTAGAAGAGGTAGGAAGGTAAGGGAAAGGAACAAGCACCTACTATTTGTCAGGTACTGCATTATGTCATTTTATCCTCATGACAACCCTGGGAGGTAGGCCCTATTATTATTTTTATTTTAACAGTTGGGGAAACCAAGGCAGACTTGCCAAGAGTCACAAAACTAGTAAGTGTCTGAAGCTGGATTTGAACTCACGTTCTTCCTCACTCTGACACTCTGTTCATTGGGCCACCTAGCTGTACACCTAAGAGTACAACTTAAGTTATACATCTTAGTTATAGTTCTTTCTACTCTGACGCATGTAGATAGATTTCGTTGTTTACTTCTTTGTCTTGAAAACAACAATTCTGTTTTTGCTTAAAATCACCTAAATTGCCAAGATTCAGGATATTGGTCAAGGAGCATTCAAGATGAGATTTTCTAGGATTCTGAAGATACATTTTCTGGGTTTTCTAGGCCCATGGGAGATTGCTCTGTATTTCCTACTGCTTCCAGTTCATTCTAGTGGTAAGTTAGCACCAATGAAGACGTATCTTTCAAGAGAGGTTTCATTACCAGACACTAGTGATGATAGTGCGACCTCTGACAGATGACCATATGTGAGTCCATGTGATACCATTTTAGAATGTTGCTCGAGCAGGTGAACTAATGGAAAACAACATGTCTGAAAGCCATTATCATCCTGAGGTTGTAGTCTATTTTCTCTTGGGAGATAAGCACAAACTACCATTCCCTATCTTCAGTAATAAATAAAATAAAATAAAATAAAATAAAATAAAATAAAATAAAATAAAATAAAATAAAATAAAATAAAAAAATAAAAAATTTTGAACTAGGGACATATCCAGGAACACCCCAACATTCTGTATTTGTTGTTTCAAAGATATTTTTCAACCAGACATTTTCTTAATGCATATGTGATTGCTAGAGAGAAAGGGAGTAGGATTGTACATGGAAGGAGCTCCACAAGAACCTTGGGTAATTTATTATATCTTTTTGGACCACATTTTTCTCATCTGTGAAGTGGGGAGAGGGGCCTGGAATAGTTCTTTCTGACTCTACTATTCACTGAAAGCAAGAATTTGGAGAGAGGGATTTTCCAATTCAATTTTATGAACACTTATTAAGCATTTACAATGTATAATACGGGCAGCTAGGTGATATGGTAGATTGAGTGCCCGGCCTAGAGTCAGGAAAACTCATCTTCCTGAGTTCAAATCTGGCCTCAGAAACTACTAGCTGTGTGACCCTGAGCAAGTCACTTACTCCTGTTTGCCTCAGTTTCTTCATCTATAAAATGAGCCAGAGAAGGAAATGGCGGACCACTTCAGTATCTTTGCCAAGAAAACCCCAAATTGGGTCATGAAGAGCCGGACGTGACTGAAAACAATTGAACAACCGAAAATGTACAATTAGGTGGGAAGATTTAAATACTAAAGGCGAACCTTCCATGCCCTCACAGAGTTTCCATCACAAGGGTTACACTAATGATGGGTCAAACACCAAGTTCTGACTGTCACAAAGAGTACTATATTTGCATGCGTGGTAAGTACATGTGGTAAGATCTCAAAAAGCCTTCAAAGCAAAGAGAACATGGAGACATTGGATCAATTAGATTCTATCATTTAAAGATGAGGCATGTTTAACTAGCCTCTTTAAAAATGCCATAATAATCAAAAGATCAGGTTGGTCCAATTCAAGCTATTTTCAGGTTCTCACGCTGAACCATCATTGTGGACACAGGAATTCCAGTTGCCCTTTGCTCTTCAATCCATATCTTTAATTCCCTCTCTAAATCAGGCCATTTTGCTGACTTGCCTCTCATGGCCTTCTTCTCCCATGGCGTTTTCAGTAGGGTTTCTTCTTCCCATAGCCAGTCTCGGATTGTTTTCTCAGGTGGGGGAGGACCAAACTTATGTTCAGCGGCACGATTTCCATTCACTTTTGCAAACTGGATCACTTTTAACTTGAATTCAGCATTGTACAAAAATCTTTTCTGAGCCATTTCTGGGAAGAATGTGGCAGAACATAACCCAATATACTGGTAACAAATGCGAAACAATGAGCACAAAGACAACAAAAGTGAAAAAGAAGGAAATGCAAGTAAAAAAAAATCTATAACAATGAGCACAAACACAAGCGCAGAAAAGCGGGAAATGCAAGTAAAAAAAATCTACAACCACTGTATAAGATGCACCCAGTTTTTAGATCCCAAATTTTTCAAAAAGGATACATCTTATACATAAGGAAATACAGTAAGTCTCATCTTGCCTCCATGAAGGCTCTCAGATTCAATCTAGCTCAGCTCAGTTGGATCTGGCCCACTGGCATTAGCATCACAAATGCTCGGGCTCCTTAAGAGTCTGCCCAATATGGCACATCCTTAATAAACTTTGTCTTTTTCCTTGGCGAAAAAAAAAAAAAGAAAAGAAAAGAAAACCAGTTAGTTGAGTCAATATATTTTAAAAGTCTTTAATTAATTTCAATATGAATATTACCTTCCAATGTAGTAATCTTCCACATCCTGGCCTGGAGGTAATCCCAAGTTCTCAAAAATATTAATTGATTAATTAACAAAAATTTATTAAGCACCTACTATGTGTCAGGAACTGGCTAAACATGAGGAATACAAATACAAAAGTAAGATCATCCATGTGCTCAAGGAGCTTACATTCTATTAGGGGGATACAACATGCCCATACATAAGCAAATATAAGGAATAAATGAAGTAAGAAGCAGCCTGTTAAAGTAGGGAGATAACTGGGTGTAGAATTTGAGGATCTGGGTTCAAATCCAGCTTCAGTTACTTTCTACCTATGACCTTGGGCAAATCACCCCCCTCTGTGGCTTTCAGTATCCTCATCTGTAAGATAAAGAGTTTGAACTAGGCTGCTGGTAAGTTCCCTTCAACTCTAACTACTGGATCCTGTGATCCTAGTAGTGCTAAACTGCATCTGGCATCCAAGGACCAACCTAGCTAAGTTCAGAAAGGCCTATTTCCAGAAGGCTGAGAGTGATGGTTTTTTGGGGTTTTTTTGAAGATCATTTGTTAAGGCACGGAAGAATTCTCCTCTGGGTTGGTGGAGGGAATGTCTAGTTGGATGAAATAATCAATCTTCATATTAGAGAACATTGGAATATTAAAATGTCAAAGATGGAAAGAGTTTAAAGCCAATGGGGAATCAGAGACATTATCAATATATTTTGATGACCAGATTGGAGTTCGGACTTTAATAAACCCCACAAGGGTGTTCTCCATGGAAGTGCATGAGAGCTTCTGCTTTCCCGTGTCTCTCTTTTTTAGACTAGGAAGGTGGTAGGAATAGGAACTGTATGTGGATTTCTAAGTGAGTCTCTCTTCCAATCAAACATAAGCCATACCTTTTTCTGGGCCTGGAAGCAAGTCTACCCCAAGCTTCTGTGCACTTGATTAGAAGGTTGGCTGACCATGCTCTGAGGTGGGGGTTAGGGGGATTTGGAGCAGGGGAGAGTAACTCACTCCTTGACAAGCAAGTAAATCCAAGATCATTGGGAGTAGAAGTCTCACCCCTTAGCTCCCTAAGCACTGGCCCTGTCTCCGGTCTGCCCCATCTAGCCATCACCCTGGGAATCAACCGCTGCAAGACACGCAACCTGGCAACAGCTTCTGCAGGGCTACAGTCACAGCTGCTGAAGATGGAAAAGAAAGTTCTTGCTGTCTAAATCCTTTCAAATGGAAATGGCATTAAAGAAGATGCATTACCATCTGTTTTGTCGCTGTGCTCTAAGAATGATGCAACTTTTCCATTTACTTGTAGCTAAAGCCTCTCGTATAGAATTTCTCTCCCATTAGAATGTGAACTCCTTGAGAGCAGGGACTGTCTGGTTTTTCTATTTGTATTTTGCACTTAATAAGAACTTAATAAATGCTTTTTTCATTCATTCATCCCTTCATTCTAGGATTAAAATTCTAGCTGAGGGAGTGTGTAGAAATGGTTATTCTTATCCCAAATCTTACATGGTGTAATAGTATAAAATTGGGTAGATTATCAAACAATATTTAAAACCTTTTTCTAGAAATTATCTATTTAATGGAAGAATGAGTTGGCTTTATAAAAAGGAAAGTTCTTGCTGCTAATTATAAGTGAAAGAAGGGAGGAGCTTGAACCACTCCCTGCTTTCTGGCAGGATCTGGAAATGACATAGATAAACTTTTCATCGTTCTTTCATGACTGACAGTCTGCCAAGGGAAGAGCCTTCAGTGCTATTTGAAAGAATTGCAGATCCTATCTAGAGTAGAGGGCAGGCTCAAACACCAGGACAAACTCTGTTTTACCTAGCCACTCCCACACAGTGAAGATCTCCCAGGGATAACTTCCTTACCATCCAACAAACCCACAGATGCATATCTCAGGTTTGGCCATGTATACTGAAATCACATGCCTGATTTAGCCATAGTTCTAGGGTAAATCTTTTACCTTAGAATTTTTGCTTTGCCCCTATCTAATCTTGTATCCTTGGGCATATGATTGAATTAATTTATTGGTTAACTTTCTCAACTGTCAAAGGTGATCCAAGTATCAACCAACCTCACAAAGTGACTAAGAGGGGAAAAAAATAGAGAGAAGCGAAGGTTGTAAAGTACCTTGCAAATGTAGAAGTATTTTGTAATATGTAGTCATTATGTCTTTTTTTTCCAAGTAGATTAGGAAGCAGTGGTCTACCAGAGTTTCAGTCTAAGACAATTAAAGAATAATTAAAGACATTTGCCAGAGGTATCTGGGAGTCCAAGTTACTCACATCAAGAAAGGTTAAACTAAACTGCTGACTTACTCTGGATAATGATAGACCTGTTTTTCAAGGTGTAATAATTTTGTTGTAACAGCTTACAAAATTTAGTGTTGCAACTATGAAATAACAATCCCTGCTGTTCCTGAGTTTACCAGAATTTATTCCATACTGAATAAATGTTATAATAAAAGAATACTTTTATAGCAGGGGTGTTTAATTCTTCTCATATGTGTACTGTTTTTTTATGCTTTTGATTATTTTTTTAAAAATCTACTTTCCAGGCTTAATTATTTTATCAGCTGACAAGCTGGAAAATATCCTTATGATTAAATTTTTTTGTTTATTGTTTTACTTATTTTTTTTAGCCAGCCCCTATGATAACATTTGAATTTGATAATGTTCCATAATATGCATTAATCAGAGTTGGAAAGTTTCCCAATTAAGGATGTCTTTAAGAGTTTTTTTATGAAATGCATTTTGAAACATTCAACAAACTATATTCAGCTTCCTTAAGGGGCAAGTGAATTTTAGTAAAATGCTTTGCATTCATGTAGCTATCTATGCATACATATATGCTATTCTGTAATATTATTTGAAATTACAAAATGTTAACATTATAAAAACAGTCAAAAGTGGCATGATCTACTGGGTGACATTCTACAATAGGAATGAACTTCTGCGCCAAGCTATACCACCGACTATTACCACAACCAAATTCCCTTGTCTAAAATAGAGGTAGTAATATTAAAACATTTGAAAATCATGTTATTATAGGTAACTAATAATAATAGTGGCACCACATAAATGTTATATTAATGAAGTTTCAACAGAAACTTGGTTTAACATTTGGTCTATAAAAGCTCTAATTTGCATATGTACCCTTTCAGTTATAATGACTTTATGGACATAGCTATTGATATAATTAGCTCTTGCTTTGACACTCTGATGGATCTGTGACCTCATCAGAGCAGACACATCCCTAATCAATGCAAATTACCATTATTTCAAACTTTATCACTCTCTATGTATCTGTATCTTTCCATAAATCCTTGATCATGAATTTAACCAACATTCAGAAAGTGAGTCATATATTATTTTGGTCTTTTTATTCTTTTGTGTTTACAAGTGCACCACTTATGTTGTCCATGTCTGGGGTGAGCCTGCCTCACCTTCCAGTCATACGTGTACTTGTTGGTGCCTTTCACGATACTTTTTATGCCTAAGTCAATGTTGATAATGTGTTACAGCCCACGTACTATGACCATATAATTTTCCACTGGCCTGTAACACCCAGAGCAGAATGGAGTCTTCAATAAATAAATAAATAAATAAATGTGTGTGCATGCATATACATATGCATACTTGTATATGTATATGTGTTTATACATGTGTATATATGTATATGCTAATTTCTAAATCTTATCCAAATGTTCATCTCAAAGAGTAAAGCTATCCAAGATAACAATTTGCAACTAATATCTATTTTAAAAAACACTTGCAGCGAAATATTAGCTACATGTCTTTGACATGAGATCTAATATCTTGACCTTACTAGAGTCCTTAATTTTTCTTTCACAAAATTGTATTTTAATAAGCACATGCTTCCAGTGTATCACATCTCTGTATTCACATTTTTAATTATATTTTTTGAAAGCAGTCGATGGAAATAATCAACATTTGTGTCAGTATCTGAAAATAAATATTGAGTAGAAACCCAGAAAACAATAAGATTAAGTAACATTTATGAGGCCAAGTAGCTACAACAGCAGATATTTTAAATTATAAGTCTATAGCAGAATTTTAAAACTAAGTGTCCTGATAATTTAGAATAGCATAACTTTTTTTAAAATTTCAGAAATGGCCCTATTCTATATAAAGAGTTCATTTTCAACTATGGGTAAAATAAATCAATTATGTTTAACCAGGATAAGCACATGTATATGTATTTTTATTTATATATATACTTCTATGGGTACCTAGATGGTGTGGTGGATATCTGGGCTGGGAATCAAGAAAATGAATCTTCATGAGTTCAAATCCAGCCTCAGACACTTACTAGTTGTGTGACCCTGGGCAAGTCACTTAAATCTGTTCGCCTCGGTTCCTCATATGTAAAATGATCTGGAGAAGGAAATGGCAAACCTCTCCAGTATCTTTACCAAGAAAACCCCATGGATGGTATTAACATGTTATGGTCCATGGGGTCATGAAGAGTCAGACATGAGTGTACAACAACAAATGATGTTTGTATAATAGAGGTGGGTTATATAATAATTGTTTGGACACTCAAAGGTCATGGGTGGTTTATCCTCATGTGTGTCTTCTGGAAAGATTCTTGTTGAAGGTAAGAGAACTTGTCTTCTTGGAATTTTCCAAGACCTAATGTTTTAATATTCTTTATCCATTCACAATCCGCAGATGATACCCCAAAATGCCCCAATTCTTAACACTGAGTTGACCCTAGGTAAACCAGTGAAGTAGGCCTGGTCTCTCTTTGCTGTCTTTACCCACCCCCTCTCTTCTTCAACCCTCCTCCCTTGGTCTCCATGGCCCTAAGAAAGAAGCACTGTGGGTATTATTATGACAATTTTATAGATGAATAAGTTGAGGATCAGCGATGCAACATTACTTGGCCATGGTCACAAATAAGCATCATTCAAACCCAGTCTTTTTAATTTTGGGCTCAGCACTGTCTCCACTATGCCATGCTGCCTCTCACCAAGGCTTTACTATATTGAGCCTGCCCCATACTCCATCTTGTTTTCTTCCCCCCCCCCCCCCACTAAAATGTAAGCTCCTTGAGGGAAGGGATGACTGTTGCTTTTTTTGTTTAGCCGTCCGTGACATATAAGTGCTCAACAAATGATTTTTACTTGACTGATTGATGCATTGCATTGCAATCTGGGTTGGAAGAAGAAGTTCTAACACTGAGAAATTTATAAATCTTTTACAAGTATTAAGTGTCTCCCATAGTTCTTAGCAGGATGTCCTATACATAGAAGGTGCATAATAAATTATTGCTGAGTTCAATTGTTTTGGAAGGGGACTAATAGCCTTTGCTTTAGTTCCAAAGCAGTCCATCCCACTTTTAAAGAGATCCAATAGTTAAAGATGAGTCTCAAATACAGCATCTCCTATGAGCAGTTAAGGCTTCTGTGTCCTTAGTCCTTAGTTCTTGGACACTAATGTCCAGGGTTGGGTAGTAAGCTCTCCAATTATGATTTTATTGTTAACTGAATCAACTGGAACAGACAAAACGATCTGAATAAAATCTTGTGAATATCTAGTATTTCTGAGCTTGTGTGGAGTTTGGGGCAATGAATGTGTATGTATGTATATACATATATTTCAAACTTTATGCTAGTTGGAAGCACATAAAACAATAAAATTAAAGACACTGTTTTTCAGTCAATGATAGGCACCTTTGGTTCAAAACTGTGACAGTCCATTGCCACTGATTAAGGCATACATTGGTGCCCCTTATGAGGTTTCACCAACCAGGCAGTTTCAATTAACATGTGAGAGAACATTGTTCCTTTACCGATCTCAGGATTGCATCCTTACTTTAGGTTTAACAACAACAACAACAAGAATAGTATTGTTATTGATATATATTGAATATTAATATTGATACCAATAGTTAGCATTTGCATCGCACTTTAAGGTTTGGAAAGTACTTTACATACATATAATTTGATATTCACAATAACCCTGGGAAGTAGTAGTAGTAGTAGTAGTAATAGTAGTAGTAGTAGTAGTAACAGTAGTAGTAGTATTACATACATATAATTTCATATTCACATTAACTCTGGGAAGTAGTAGTAGTAGTAGTAGTAATAGTAATAGTAGTAGTAGTAGTAATACTAGTAGTAGTAGTAATAGTAGTAGTAGTAGTAATAGTAATAGTAGTAGTAGTAGTAATACTAGTAGTAGTAGTAATACTACTAATAGTAGTAGTAATACTAGTAATAGTAGTAATACTAGTAGTAGTAGTAGTAATAGTAATGGTAGTAATAGTAGTAGTAGTATTACATACATATAATTTCATATTCACATTAACTCTGGGAAATAGTAGTACTAGTAATACTAGTAGTAGTATTAGTAATAGCAATGGTAGTAATAGTAGTAGTAGTAATAGTAGTAGTAGTAGTAATAGTAATAGTAGTAGTAATAGTAGTAGTAGTAATAGTAGTAGTAGTAGTAATAGTAATAGTAGTAATAGTAGTAGTAGTAGTAATAGTAATAGTAGTAGTAGTAGTAATAGTAGTAGTAGTAGTAATAGTAGTAGTAGTAGTAGTAGCAGTAGTAGTAGTAGTAGCAGTAGTAATAGTAGTAGTTGTTCTTGTTTTTGTTGTTTGTCCTTTGTTTCCAAAGAGGACCAATGACATCACAGGTGATGACTTGTGTGTAGATTGGATTTAAGCAAGGCAGAGTTGCACAAAGTCATCAGTCTTACTCTCTTCCTCCAGAGTCATTGAAGTCTTGGGAATAGGTGCTAGAATTATCCCCATTTTATAGATAAAGAAACTGAGGCACAGAAAGAGGTTAAATCACTTGCTCAGAGGCACACAGCTAGTACATTCTGAAGCTCGGGTTTGAAATCAGGTCTTCCTGACTCCAGATCCAGTGCACTACCTCCTGCACCACCTAGTTGAATGTTTGCTAACCATGTTGCGACGTGTGTCCACTTATGAGATTTCTCGAAATCATACTGGTGTTTTTTACTTCTTAAGAAGCACTCAGAGTTGAATGTAAGTCTCGCAATTCTACTCCGTTCTGTTGGTTTAGCTATATTGTAATAAGGTGAAGAAATCTTGGCTTGAGTAATGCCTCCCACTTTTACATATTTTCAACATGGTCATTCTAAAGTCAGGATGTTCTCAAGGGGAAACTCCTTTGCTGGATCCTTCCTTGTCTCCTTTCTTCTTCTAGGTCTCAGTCTCCAAAGAATCAAGGGAGCCTTCAAAGGCAAACTGAAGGGCAAGGAGGGTGTGAAGGCAGTCTCTGTGGAATCAGTCCAGTGTTGCTTGAGAAGCTTAGATTATTGAAGGCATGCTCCAATCCACTTCATGTAGTAGCAAGTAGCAAACTCAGAAACATCCACTCTTGGACCAGCTATAACATTAAGCCAAATCTACAGATTGTTCCTGACTGACCTGGATGTGGATAAGAAGAATTTTAATTTTGGGACTCTGGTTGAGTTTTCATTAGGTAGAGTTTATTGGTGGTTTGTATGCCTTGTACTTCTAATCCCCTTACATCTCTCGTATTACCTGTAAGGGTTGGTTGAGAAATCTACATTTATCTAATGTCTGATGGTGCTTTGTTGGCACAAATCCCAGAATCTTCCTGGCCTGTGTATGTAGGTGGTTGGGTAGTTAATAAAGGGGCATAATTTACAAATCTGAAAGTGTGACTGAGTGTGAAAGGATTAAAATAATTTCTTTATTTGGGGTATAGGTAAGACATATCTGGCAACTCATTATGTATTGTACTTCAGCTTCTTATACATATTTAAGAAATAGCTATCAATTTTTTGATAGGCTCGAGGCAGGTTGAGTACGAAATCCTAGTGAATCTTGGTGATGAGAAGATAAGGGAACATTGACTATTTGCCAGCGCTGACAGTTGCTTGAAATGTTGAAGGATGAAGTAGCAGAACTATAGAAGCAAGTTAATATGTTTAGGATCAATGAATAAGAGAGATTTCAATGATGACACATGCCTGAAAACAAAGAAGCAGCCCAGAAAGAGTAGCTGCATATGTTGAGAGGAAAAAATGGAGGCAATAAGACAACAAACAGGAGAAATAGATTTGCAAGAACATGCCAAAGCAGCTGGAAAGGCGTTAACTTTTAAAAGGTTAGTAACACCAAGAAGGTAGCTGGCCATTGAGTTGGCAAAGGCTCACAGATCTTGGAAAATTTGGCCAAGAAAACCAGGGCAACCACTTCAATGAATGGAATAGTATGATTTTTTGAAGGCCATACAGAGCACACTAGACACATTCATCTTTCCTTCCCCCACCCCAGACCATCTCCCCCCTCCACCTCCAACCAGACCACCCTGCCTCTCCCCATTCCTTTATTTAATATATCCAAAAAGCATTTACAATTCATCTTTTGGGCTAGAGGACTGTATTAACTGCAATTTGAGGCCAGTGGTCTAAATTTATTTTAAAACCATGCTTCTTAAGTGGGAACTTAGAACCTCTTTGATACTTCTCACCAACTTTTGACAATTGCATCACTAATACATGCAACAAGGAAAAGAAATAGCCTGCCAAGGTAGGAGCACATGAACCTGAGTATTAGCTCATGGTCTATTTCCCAACTATTCTAGTCCCTGGGGATTGGCATGTTATAGTGTTAACCTTCACATTTGGAAGACTATTGCACAGACTTGTCTTCTCCAGAAATTAAAATAGTCTGTTCTTACGGAGGGAGAAGAATAAAGTAAATCGGTCAAATTAAGAGAATTCTCACTATAGTTGAGAGAGTGCTGGATTTGGAATCAAGAAAACCTGGATTCAAATCTCCCCTCACCTCAAATACTTAGTAGTTATTCGATTCTGGAAAGTCATCCTCATCTATAAAGTCAGGCGTTTGGTCTCTGATGATCTCTAGGGTATCTCCCAGTTCTAAGGCTTATGGCATGCTGGCAGGAGAAATTTAAGAGAAAAAGCTAAGTAACTGAAGAGAACTTTGAAGCCAAAGAGAAAAAAGAATGGTCTCAAGCTGTACGTTCCACTGCTGTTAACTAGGGGAGGAAAAGTGAGAAGAAAAAGCCATAGAAGAAATAAAAAAAGAATAACTAAGTGGCTTCTGGAGTATGACTCAACGTTTATTGAGTACCCACTAAGTAAAAGATACCATGGAGACTGAAGCTGCAAAACAATTTAAACTTCAATAACATATTATGATAAAAAGTATATAAAAAAAACTTTTCCAGAAAATGAAACTTTTTCTAGAGAATTTGACCTGATCAGATAGAGAATTTCAGCAAAAAGGAGAAAGGTTCATTTTGACTAAATATATATAAATAAGTCTTGACCCAAAATTAAGAGAGGTGCCAAGAACCAAATTGTTGCCTTTACCCTTCGCCACCCTGAAATCCTTCTGAAGCCTTTTAGTGAGAGAAAATTGACTTAGCTCTAACACTTAAACACTTAAAACCAGAACTCACTCTGAGCCTTTCCGATGAATATGGTATGATCTAATGCCATTGCATGCTACTATAACTTTCTAACGTTAATTACCACTTAGCACCTGAAAATTGATACTTTTGAAGACTACTGAGTAAAGCTTTCCATGAGGTTTCTCTGAAGCCACGCTATTTTTCTTGACAGGTCCATTGTGTGAAACAGACTCATCATTTCATGATTCCTGGACATTAAATTGTTGGAGACTGAGCTCATTCCCCTCTCAGCATGTCCAGCAGTGACAGCTCCTTTACAAGGTTTTTGAAATTCCATTATCTCTAGTAACCTCTTTGACCTGCCCTTTGACTGGCTGCCATCTCCACTGTGTGGGGTTAGCCTACCTTAAAGCTTTCACTTTAAGAAGCTTTTGTAAACTGTTCTTTTAGAAGTCAAACAAGCTTGGTAGCCATGGAATAATCCAGGCAGAACTTTTCTTTCTCTTAACTTCTTCTCTCTCCATCCTCCAAGCAGACAAACCCATCTGTCTGAGTAAATGATTCCACGGAGAGAGACTACAATGGAAGTGTTTTCCTTGACCTGAGACATTATCTGAATTGAATCTTAAGTGAACATGTTAGATTTCCAAAACTCACAGCAGCCACAGGCAGACAACTAAACCCTGCCACCTGGAGTGAATGGTCTATTTTCCCCTTTGCCAAAAGGGAAGCAGGGGTTTCAAGCGTCCACCTTCCCACAATCTGGGTATGGAAACTTTTGGCCGATAACATTGTTGGGACCATCAGCCAGTTCAAGGAAGGCAACTAAGCCCAGAATGATAATGGCTGTTTTCACATAGCACTTTGCAGAGCTGGCCTGTAAGCAAATTGGTTATAAGCACACTCCAAACAGGGCTCAATAGCCAAGTGTATGAAAAGAGACAGCAGTTAACGAAGTTACAAAAAGGACAAGTTACAAGAAAATAAAAATTAAAAAATATAGCAGAAAGGAAGCAATTGGAAAGAGGAGGGAGAGGGAGAGTAGCAGAAATCTTAAGACAGCACTGAAAAGCCTAGCCAGCCAATTCTTTTGCCTTGGGGGGACAGGTAGTCTGTGTGAAAAGGTATGAAAGGATAAGTTGAAACCTGCTTTTTCTAGAAATGCTTGAATCTCAGTCAGTAGACTTATACAGCCTGGTTTTACAAACACACACATGCGTATATACAAACATGTATATATGCATATATACATGCTTGTGTGTGTATGTGTTGCATATGCCTCAGACGCGATAACTGATACCTTCACAATTTAGGACTGGAGACAAATATACATTTCAGTTAAAGGTGGTATGCTGTGGTTGTTTTGTACATGTGTATGTGCAACCCATCAGCAGTCCCCATGATCCTTTCCTGCTTTCTTTGTGTGTTTGTTGCCTCAGAGACCTGGTCTTTATGCTTCTAAAGTCCCCTTTTCTTTCTCAAGCCATGGTCTGTGTGGGAAGTGTTCACACCACTTTTTATTAATTTACAATGGAGGCGAGAGGTAATCCACATGATTCCAAAGAGAAAAACAGCGATTTCTTGCAGGTGTGTGGGCAGAACTCACAGGTGCTGTTGGAAATCTAATCTGGGCACAAGGGTTTGCCCTCGTTGGCACATAAAAGACATATAATCCTTCAAGGGGCTCTTCACCTGATATCGCATTTGTTAACATTGCAAGAAACTGTTTGGCCCTTGGTATGAGGCTTGGCCAGGGCATAGCAACAATGTGAGATTATCTTACAGTACTGAAAACACTTTGATAACAATTACGGATGCATAATCTTAATAGCATTGTGGAAGCCACTGCCCTATGAAAATATGTTCTGAAACATAATGCTCCTGATCCAACATAAAAGAATCTTTCACAGCCATTTACACACCTCTCTAGGTAGTTCCTCTTTCAGACTGTTTACAGAGATGAAGCTAAGTAGGTTTGAGTCATTTACCTCAGTAGTCATGACTAAATTCAAAGCAGGTTTTTTTAGAAGATGGTGGTTTGCAAACTGTCCATCTGATCCTATTCGTCAGATCCTCTGTGGAATGGTTCAACTATACTTATGCCACATAGCGTGAGGGTAATTAAGTGAAGAGTAAAACAAACAAACAAAATTAATATTAAGAACCTCACCACTATATAAAGTTTTACGGTTTAGAAAATGCTTCCCCCACTACGACTCTGTATGAGGTAGCTTGTTAGTGCAAGTATTATAGATGGAGAAACCGAGGCCCAGAAAAGTTAAGTGATTTGCCTCATGTAACATAGTGAGCCAGTGACAGAGCTAGGATTCAAACTCAAGTCTCTCTATTTCAAATACAGTGTTCTTTCTATCACTCACACTCTACTGTACTATTTTGAGTTTTCAAAGTCAAGCATTTTCACAGCACATTTTACCTTTTAAGGGGATATATGACATGAAAATTCTAAATTCTTTAAATCTGCAGATCTTTTAGATGCCTACATATTTCAGACTCCCACATATTCATTCCCATTATGTGTATACATATATATATATATATATACATAATTATGCTACAGTTTCAGCTATTATAAATACATTGTAGAGTTGCTGAAATACTGTAATGATGACACTAATAGATGGCATTTCTTTCGGCCAATTAAAGGAGTTTTTTTTTTTGTTTTCTTGATTCATTTTTAAATTGTTCTAATACAAATACTTAGTCTAGAAAATAAACACGATTTAATAGAAGGAAATCACTTTCCCCAAAGTTTAAAAAAAACAAAATTATCTAATGTTTGGTATATACCCAAGTTTTGTCTGAGTCAAAATTCTAAAATGTATTTTCACTTAAAGGCATTATATTCAGATTTTTATCAAAATCACATTGTAAACACAGTACAAATGCTATTCAGCATGTGTAAGTTTCCTTCCACCTCTAAAATTCTGATTGCTCTGGGGCAGAATCCTTATTCCAAGGTGACTTAGTTACCAACATTCCAAAAGATTATCCTTATCACCTATAAGCATAGCAGAATCACAGAAACTCAGGGATGGAAGGACATTACAGTTAGCCACATTCCAAAAGATTAACCTTATCACTTATAGGGCACAGCAGAATCACATCAGAGGTGGAAAGACTTTCTAATTGATATCTGAACACGAATCATCTCTGCAACATTCTGGATAATTTGTCATCCAGTCCTTACTTGAATACCTCTATTAAGGTATATCTCACTCCCTGCTGAGGCCAGCCCATTCCATTTAGAAGACTACTCTAATTGTTTTGAAGCCTTTTTTTTTCCATCAAGCCAAATTCTTCTCCTCTGAAATATTGATTCGATGCTCCTGGTTCTTCCTTCTGGAACCAAGAACAAATCTAAATTCTCTTCCATATGCCAGCCTTTTAGTTTAGTTTATATTATTGTGGACTTGGTAAAAATCATAAAATTAATATTTCCTCATATAAAGAACAGAAGGGGGATTGTATAAGAAACTGTGAATTTATAATCTCTATAGCTTAATTTTAAAATATGTATTAAGCTAAACAAAGTGGTTCTAACACTTCCTTGCTTGATTCCCCTTCTGGACCTCCTTCTGTTTTCTTCTATTTATTTTAGTGTTTCAGAGATGTTCTTTTCTGCTTTTTCTTTTAGCATTATCACCATTTCTCCACTCTCCCCTCATAACTCTGCCAACCTTCTTCCCCTCCCCCCAAAAAGAACCTCCTTTATACCCAGTAAGTATAATCAAGCAAAGCAAATCTGTTGGCCATGCATGACACTCTTTCCAGTATTTGAATACAGTTTACATAAATGCTTGTTCCTGAGAAAACAAGCATTTGTTGAGCACCTACTGTGTCAGGCACCAAGATTTATGATTCCTCTACTTTTTCTATGGAAAAATATTCCCAGTTTCTGTATCTCCAGTTTCCTTTTATGGCATTCTTTCCAATCCCCTCACCTCCTTCATATACACTTAAGTTTATCAACGTCTTTCTTGAAATGCTGTACTTAAAACTGAACACAATTCTAGATAGAGCTATTGCATTCCTCTCTTAATGAAGTCTAAGATCACAACAGCCTCTTTGGCTGTTAGGACTCATTGCTGAATCATTGAGCTTTATACTTTTCCCTATTAAATTAGATTTTATTAGCTTTGGCTGATCATTCTAGCCCATCAAGATTTTTTTTTTTAATCCAGGCTCTTTAATCCTTCCCAGATTCATGTTATCTGCAAATTTGACAAGCAGACCATCTAGGCCTTCATCCAAGTCATTCATAAAAATGTTAAGCAGTTAAGGCTGAGCACACATTCCCTGGGGCTACCTTTTTCCAAATTAATTTTGATAAAGGAAACTAGGCAATGAAGCAGATAGAGCCGCCAGCCTCGAAACAGTAAAATTTGAGTTCAAATCTGGACTAGCTATGTGACCCTGGGTATGTCACTTAACCTCCATTTGCCTCAGTTTCCTCATCTGTAAATTGGGAATAATAGTAGCCTTGCTTCCCGGGCTGTTGTGAGAACCAAATGAGAGAATAATTGTAAAGTGCTTAGCACAGTACCAGACACATAGTAGGTACTATAAATGTTAACTATCATCATCATTAATTTCTTTCACTGCCTAGTCTGGTCATCCAACCATTTCTTAATTCACCTAAATGCATTCTCATCCAACCCATATCTCTCCATTTTGTCCTCAAAGGTGGCTTGAGATATTTGATTAAATTACCTTAGTGAGGGTAAGCAAGGATGGAATTCCTTCATCCACTTTAAGTCAGGTTTTCTGTTGTCCAGAATCTGTAAGCAGTGGTTCCCTAGTTGTGTATCACTGTAGTGGATACTGAGTTTGGATACAAAGCTATTTTGTTTACTCGTGCCAACGAAGAAAAGTTAATACAAAGAAATTTACACACAAATATCTCCTGTCTGGTTTCACATGATCAGGTAGGAGCTGATTATTTTACTTTAGGCTATGGAAGACAGAGTAAAGACAAAGCGCAATGTGAGCATGTTTAAAAAGTTATAAGAGGACAAAATTAGAGTTAAATTTTTAGCATAAGAAAAGACAGGGATAGGGAGTCAACTTGTGGCTTCATTGATGTAATAAACTCCCTAATTACAATGATCAAGCTTGTTCTAGAAGGAGAGGTGTGAAATTGTGTCTTCATCTTTGCAGAGGTAAAAGACTATGAGCGTAGAAGGTTGCATATACTGTCAGCTTTAGACGATGAATTGGTTAGTTTTGCTGAACTGTTTTTTTTTTTCCTTCTCTTTCCCTGCCTTATTTTTTGCTGTTAAAAATAATAGCTACCATTTAGGTATCACTTTAAGGTTTACAAAGCGCTTTACATAGATCATCTCATTTGATTCTCAGACCGACCACATGAAGCTAAAGGCTATGATTGTCCATGCTATCTACAACTAGAAAATCTGACTTTTTTCTGAATAACTTGAGGGAAAAAAAAAAAAACCTAGAAAAACTGTTCCTATCAGCCTTCTCAGACCTCATTGCCCTGGATAGGTAATTGTGTTTGGGAAAAGAGAAAGTGGGAAATGCCTAATGGCTAATGCTTTATCTTTCAGAGTGTGCTTTTTCCTGTTTCCATAAGAAAATATTTTAATTTAGAAATAATTCTTCTTTCATTCTTCCAGTTATGTTGGCCTAAAACAGATGATCATTGCTTTTTCTTCTTTGTTTTTCATTCCTTGTATCCCAGCCCAAATTATTTCACCATGCTTCCAGTCTTTATTGCCAAACTGCTCACCTCTGTATTATGAGTTCTTTTGATATCCAGTGGTGACTCTCCACCTTTTCCTTCCTTTCTTTCTGCCTCCTCTAAAGTTTATAACCAGCCACACTGAAGCTTCAGTCATGGGAATGATCCCATACAGTTTGGTTAACTCCACTAGCTTGTTAACACCCACATAGGTTGTTGTAAGCAAACTATACCTCCGTTGAATTCTTGCTTAACAAGAAGAGCTTGGATCTAGTCATTTCAGTATATGAATCATCTTTTTTAGTCATTTATTATTTTTTGAACAAAAATTAGTGTCCTTGATTTTTACTTTGGAAATATCTCCAGAAGCTGGGGCATTCAGTCGTGATTTGTTTGGCCATTGCAACCCAGCACATTGGAGAGATTTCTTGAGAATGATCTATGGAAGGACACGGACGAGAAGAGAAAGTATGGATGGGTTGTCATCTGTACCAGTAAAGGGAGGGTCCACACTATTGAAGTTATGTCTCCATTGAAGTGTTACACTATAGTATATTAATATATTATCAACAACTTCGACAAATGTTAATGAAATTCTTAACTATACATATATCACTCTGAAAAGAGCATAAAGAGAACTCTGTGTGACCTTCTCTTTGTACTTGCTCCAAATCTTACAAGTCTCATATACAATAAATCAATATTCTACTCATTTCATAAATACCATATATTCCCATTTCATCATAGAAAACACTTATTTTACTGTTTCTTGAGCTCCAAAAAATGGTCTTCCTCAATTCATTTATTCATGGCTTCTCAAAATTCTTCTCTCTAATTCATTCATATTTGGCACAAGAAAAAGATGAGAGAACAATAAAATTTACCTACCCTGTGTCTCCCAAATTATCTGAGCTGCAAATAATCTTAAAACAACTTTTAAATAATGTGTCCTCATTTGAACAGTTCCGGGCAAGGTGCTACATAACACCAGTTAAACACTGACGCCTGCTCCTATTTGTACCTGTTTTGGGGCACTTATTAGTGCTATTTGTTTTTAAGTGGACTTTTTCATAGAATATGTCCAGACTATACGTGAATGTGCTAACTGAAGTATTTCAAAATAGGTTGAATGTTTCCAAGTGTATTTTTGTTTGAATATGTTTTCCTTATCAAAAATGGATTTTTTTAATGTTGTAAAAGAATAAAAATAGTGAAGAAAAAGAAATCATTGGCTACATATGGAAATGTATGCCACATTCCATTCCTGCCATCCACTAACATCTGATAGGAGCAAACTTCATTATCACGTCCTCTGAAGTCACAACTGGTCACTCATTGATTTAAATTCTGAAGTCTTACAATGTTGTATTCCTTTTCCTTTTCCTTCTTATGATCAACATATAAACCATAATCCTCATTTTACAGATACAGATGCTTTGTTTTTCACCAATTCATACAAATCTTTCCAAGTTTCTTTGAATTCTTCATGCTCATAATTTCTTACGACATTATATTCATGTACTATAATTTGTCCAGACATCATACAATCAATGGGTACTCACTGAGCAGAACTGGAAGGAATTCCAGATCTTCGTTAAACAAAAAGTATTGCTATAAATATTTTTTGTATATCTTGGATTTTTCCCTGTTTTTTTTTTTTTTTTTGCCTCCTTGGAATAAGTGCCTGATAGCATTGTTTCTAAGGCAAAAAGTATGTATCATTTTGGAACTTTTTCAGTATGATTCCAAGTTGTTTTCCAGAACAACAGGACTAAATCATAGCTCTCCCAACACTACACCTGTGTTTCTATGTTCCCATAACTCTTCTAACACTAATAATTTCTGTCTTTTATCATCTTCCCCAATCTTATTGGTATTCGGAAAAAATTCAGAGTTATTTTAATTTGTATTTCTCTATTCCTGGTGTTGTACAGCATTCTTTCATATGGTCTTTGTATACTTTAAAGCTTTTGAAAATTGTCTATTGCTTATCTTCTGACCAGTTATCCATTGGAGAATGGCTTATTCTTGTATTTTTGCATGAATTCCATATGTATCTATGTATCCATCTGTGTGTATACACACACAGAAAGATAGATAGCGAGAGAAATAGATAGATAGAGAATAGATAGATATCAGACCTTTATCAGAGATGCTTTCTGCAAAGATTTTTTTTTAACCAGGTAATCGTTTCTTTCCAAATCTGGCTACTTTACTTTTGTCCATGAAAAATCTATTCAAATTTTCATGATCAGAATTGTCCATTTTATCTACAGTTATCCACTTTCTACCTATCTTATTTGATTACAGTTCTTTCTCTAGCCGTAGGTGTGTGAGGTTACTTGCTTCATTCTCTAATTTACTTATGACGTGATCATTTAAATTTAGATCATGTAAATTTAGATCATGTATCCACATGTAGTTAATTGTGGCATATGGTATGTAATGTTGATCTGAACCTAATTTTTAATGAACTGCTTTCTAGATTCCCCAGCAGTTTTTGTTAAATAGCCCTTACTTCAGTAGTTTGTCCTCTTGGGTTTATCAAACACCAGACCAGGTGTAGGGAAGCTGTGGCCTCGAGACCACATGTGGTCCTTTAGGTCCTCAAGTACCACCCTTGGATTGAATCCAAACTTTTCTTTGGAAACAATTATTCTTTGAAGTTTGATTCAGTCAAAGGGTGGCACTTGAGGACTTAGAGGGCCACATGTGGCCTTTAGGCCACAGGTTCCCTGTCCCTGCACTAGACTGTTTCCACAATCCAGCTAGCAGCTTCTGTGGGGGTGTAAGATCCACCCACAGCCAGCACCCAGAAAGCTGCCGGCATGCTGGGAAAGCACAGGTTCTTTTGATCTGCCTTAATAAGGAAAGCAAGGTGAAGGGGTTGACAAGTTTACTTTAATTCAGCACACAGACAGCATTCACTTAGTTCAGCGGAAAAAGCCAGTACCCTGAACTTCAGAATAAAATACAAACAAATTATAAACATCAACAGGCAGACCCAATACAATTCATAGTTACCAACATCTAGGTTAAGCCAGGGAGCTCAGAACAAGGGCTGGCCCAGAGTCACGCACACCACCACTGCTGCAGCAAAGAGCTCCCAAAAACAGACAGCCAACCCCAGGTTTTTATATCTTTTTCAGCATCAGGGGTGACTCACACATGTGACTCACCCACGTGACCTAGAATCGTCACAAAGAGGCGGACTTAAACCCACTCGGTCTAAAAGCCTCTGCTCTCCCAGACGTGTAAACTAGGCCCTCCCTGGAGTTAGCCCCACCTTGGGCCCCACCTTAGTTGCCAATACACACCCACTAAGGTTTTACACCTAATAGGGGTTTGGGCCTGGGGCTTAGCACCTAATAAGACTCAATCAAAGACACTGAATTAATCAAAGGAAACAAAGGCCAAACTCTTCAAGGGCACTTGTTGAACTAAGTGCTAAGGAGCCCATTTTGATTACCAACACATAGACAACCATGGTTGGTTGCTTCTCAGTCTTGCCTACCTAGTCTATTCCTTTGATTGACATCTATTTTTAATCAGCACCATATAGTTTTAATGATTATTGCTTTGCAGTCTAGTTTGAAATCTGTTTGTGCTGGACTCCTTTATTCCTACTTTAAAAAAATCATTTTCCTTAAGGTTCTTGACTTTCTGTTTCTCCAGATGATTTTTTTTTTTGGTTTTATGAAGTAATCTTTTTGTTATGTTCATTTGATTGTCCTAGTAAATCTACAAAATAAGTAGTATCGTAATTTTTGTTTTACTAGTGTGATCTAACCATGAACATTAAATATCTTTCCCCATATTTCATTTTTTTAAATTTCAACTTCAATATTTTCTAAATTTTTACTATATATGGAACATTGTGTTAAGCAAAAATAAGACAAAGAAACAAGACACTGACACTTCCCTTTTGGAATTTACTATTTGGTAAGGAGGTGTGACCCAAAGATAAATAGCTAGGATACATAGTATGTTCATAAGAGAAGTACAATCTAAAAACTATATGAGGTCCAAGATGCGGAAATTCATGACCAATTGAGAGGATAAATGAAGGCTTCAAGATGTAGGTATCATTTGAACTAGGCCTCAAAGAACAGGTAGAGTTTTAAGAAACAGCTATAAAGGGAAGAGGATATTCTAGATTAGGAATAAAGAGATTTAGGGAATATTGGTTTTTTTTAAAAAAGGCAAGAAGAGGCAGCTAGGTGGCGCAGTGAGTACAGCACCAGCCCTGGAGTCGGGAGGACCCGAGTTCAAATTCAACCTCAGACACATGACGTACTTACTAGCTGTGTGACTTTGGGCAAGTCACTTAACCCCAATTGCCCTGCCTCTCCCCAGCCCCCGCAACAAAACAAAACAAAAAAGGCAAGAAGTCCCAGAATGTGAAGGAAAAGGGGATATAGTGTGAGTAGTACAGTTTGACTTAAACATAAAGTATATATAAAGGAGAACTATGTTGGAGAAGCTTAGAAAAAGTAGGGTGGCATTAGACTATAGAACCCTGAATGACAGTCTAATGAGTTTATTCACTAGAAAGACATTGATTGGTTTGAAACAAAACACTGGCATGGCCAGATCTGTCCACAGAGAAGATTAAGGCAGGAACAGTATGAAGGATAGAAGGAGTGTCTTACAAAAAGTTAATGAGTGTTTTTTTAATTGAATTGTATGGTATTTGGAGGGTGAGGGGAAAGAAAGATCTGGTAGGGGGCTATTGAAATAGAGTGATGTCAGTGAGAATACAAAGTAGAGGACAGATCTAAGAAATCTTGGGGAGGTAAAATCAATAAAACCTGATACATTTGTACTAAAAGTAGGGAATGAGAGACTTGGAAAAGTCAAAGAGAATACTGAGGTTTCAAACATGAGTAACTGTGTAAATAGGATTCTACCTAGAAAAATAAACACGTTAGAAGGGAGAGCAGATTTTGAGGAAAAGAAAATAACTTTGGTTTGATACATTGTTTAGTTTAAGATTTTAGTGGGACACCCAGGTGGAGACGGCCCGTAAGAAGTCTGAGGTGCTCATTTTAATATTTTTCTCTCATTTTTATGACTTTTTCTATTTCTACCATCGTCCCTAAAGCAGAGAGGCAGACTGACATAGAGGATCGATGGCTGACCTTAGACTCCTGAAGACCTAGGTTCAAACACTCCTCTACATTACATGGTGTATGACTGGGTCAATTCACATGATATCTCAGTGGCCCAGGCAACTCTGGAAGACTTGCAGAGAAGATGCCAACTTACTTTAGGAGGGGTAGTTTCCCCATCTGGATGTCTCCTATGCCAATATAGTCACAGGTATTGTCCTTGATTCCTTCCCATCTCCCTTTTAAAGTATTGGGATTTCTCAGGACTCGAATATAAGAATGATAAGCGCCAGACATAAAAGCATCACTGATTCCACGTAGTAAATAAAACACTGGGAATTAGAGTATTACAGCTTTAAGAAAGAAATGGTGGCTATTTCTTCTGATGTACCTTATTTCTTATCTTACTTTACATTTCCTTCCAGGACTCCTTTTGCTTTATTTTAGCACATAATATTTCTTTTCAGGCATAGCTTCCTTTGTTCTACTATCTCTAAATTTCATTCTGGGACATGGAAAGCAAAGGCTAGGTCTGGCCAGGACCAGGAAGGAGTTCAGCCAGATAAGAATGGGACGGAGAGATAATGTAAATAAGACAGGCCAGCAGTGAAATCCAGAGAGATCAGTTAAGTCAGGAATCAGGTGGGTTCTGTGGGTGAAAGGAGGCCAGATGTAGCTTCGAATGAACACTTTCTCAAACTGTAATGGTGCTGATCATACCTCTACTGCAAATCATCAAAGGAGACAGAGATTGAGAGACATAATGAAAAATAGGATCCAGTGACAGTTGCACTTAGATGCTCTCCCCTAGACTCTCCATATCCCACAGAGGCACATTCTGAGTCTAGATAACATGTATCCATGTAGATAGTGAGGATCTTTCCAGGGCAGAGGAGTAAGAATATCTTATCCCTCCCCCTCCCAACCCCTAATTGGTTTTTACCTTCAAAAGCTGGATGCTTCCTTATTCCAGAAGATTTTGAGACAATTGTCAAAACAGGATACATGTTAACTTTGGTCTAATTTCTGGATATTTTCCTCCCACTCTATTTTGCAAACTTTTTTTAAATTCCCCTCCTCGTTATCCTGCTCCAAATCAAGTGTTTCTTCATTGTAGAACCGTGTACAGAAATAGGTATTTAGTGGGGGGATGGGGACAAGGGAATATCACAGCAGGGCCTGGCTAAGCCCACTCCTCAACAAGGGCAATTCGAGGAAAATTCAGCAAAGCAGGGATCAGACACCAAGCAAGAGTTCGGTAAGGGTCTTGGGTGACAGACATGGGTGGTCCAGCAAGACGAATGGAGCTTATTACTGATACAAGGGCTTTGTAGGATGGGGATTCCTTATAGGCTTCCTGACTAGAAGAAGACATGGTCTCCAAATGTGCCTCAAGTACTGAGCCCTCAGTTGAAGACAAATAAACTCCCTTGACTCAAGCAGAGGAAAGAGAAGGTGGTGAGCAAGTCAGTTTTTAACATCTCTCTGTTTTGCTTCTCCCTAATTTGGGTAGATACAGCCCAACTTCACAGAGCCATCAGATTAAATAAAGGACATAGGATTGTAGACTTAGAGCTGAGACTGACTTTAGAGATCATCTTTTCTGTAGCAGGAATAGCTAACAGGACAGTTTCAACTGGAGTGGACAGTGTATGATAAAGAGCAATAAGAAGTAAGACAGGGAAAGTAGGTAGGAGTTAGGCTGTGGTCTGTAAATGTCAAGTAGAAGACTTTGTATTTCATCCTAGAGGCAATAGGGAACCTCGTTTCCTTTTTTCTCTTTGAATTAATCATGAAGCATTTATTAAGTAGACACCATATATCTAGTGTTATATGCTAAGTTCTGTGGGAGATAAGACAGAGGATACTGTCCAGGGCTAGCTGTCTATGCAGGAAGACAAAACACATTGTAGCAGTTGCTCCAGGAGTATTTTCCCAACACTCACTTGTGCTTAAGGATTGTTGGATCCCCAGAGAGTGGTTATTACTTTCCGGTTAAAGCAGCAGCCTGTAGGTACTCACTCTTAAAACTATAGCTCTTGAGTGCCTACCCTTGTGCTTACTTTTTAACAGTCAATTAGCTCCTAGCAAAGGCATTTACCAAGATGTCATATTAAGAATGGTAGCTATAAAACATTTCTTCCACAAATCTGGGGTATGCAATTCCAAAAATATTGTAGCTGTTACTCAGTCATTTTGTTCATGTCTGACTCTTTGGAAAGAGTCCCATTTGGGATTTTCTTGGCAAAGATACAGGAGTGGTTTGCCATTTCCTTCTACAGCTCATTTTACAGATGAAGAAACCGAGTTAAGTGACTTGCCCAGGATCACACAGCTAATAAGGGTCTCAGGCCAGATGTGAACTCAGGAAGGTGAGTCTTCCTGACTTCAGGCCCAACACTCTATCCACTGAGCCACCTAGCTGCCCTCCAAAAAAAAAAACCTACAAAAAACAAACAAAAAAAAATTATATATATATATATATATATATATATATATATATATATATATATATATATATATATATATATATATATTATATATGTATACGTGTATACACATATACACAATACACATAAGTATATAAACATATGTGTATGTATACATGTGTATATACACATACATATGTGTGAGTGTATGTATATATGTGTGTATATGTATATATATATATGTATTTGCCATAAAATTGTAATGAGGCACAATTATAGAAAATACATAGTAGCCAAGTTCACTCACTGCCCTGGTACTGCTCACTGTAAAAATCTTTTCTCACTTGTAGAGTCCTCATCATTCTAGCCAGGAATAGCTATTTCTTGAGTTCCCATTAACATCTCATCATCTGTGATTATATTTACTCTTGGGGTGGGGGGAGAGGCCAAGGGAGACAAGGGCGGGGAGAACACAGTGACAGACTAAGTTCCCCCCACAATATATTTATATAAAACAAGTAGGAAATTATACAAGAAAGTATATGCCATAGATAGACCAATATCTTACACCATATACCAAAATAAAGTCAAAATGTGTTCATGAATTAGGAGTAAAGGCTGATACTATAAATAATTTGGGAGAGCAAGGAATAGTTTACTTATCAGATTTATGGAAAAGAAAAGAATTCATGACCCAACAAGAGATAGAGCATTACAAAATGCAAAATGGATAATTTTGATTATGTTAAACTGAAATGTTTTTGTACAAAAAAAGCCAATGCAACAAAAATTAGGAGGGAAGTAGAAAATTGGGAGAAAATCTTTACAACTAGTATCTCTGATAAAGGCCTCATTTCTAAAATATACAGGGAACTGAGCCAAATATATAGGAATACAAGCCATTCCCCAATTGAGAAATGGTCAAAGGATATCAACAGGCAGTTTTCAGAGGAAGAAATTAAAGCTATCTATAGGCATATGAAAAAATGCTCTAAATCACTACTGATTAGAGAAATGCAAATCAAAACAACTCTTAGATACCACATCTCTCCTGTCAGATTGGCTAAAATAACAAAACAGGAAAATGATAAATGGTGGAAAGGATGTGGGAAAATTGGAACATTGTTACATTGCTGGTGGAGTTGTGAGCTGATCCAGCCATTTTGGAGAGCAATTTGGAACTATGCCCAAGCGCTATAAAAATGTGCATACCCTTTGACCCAGCAATACCACTTCTAGGGTTGTATCCCAAAGAAATCACACAAGTGGGAAAAGGACCCATATGTACAAGGATATTTATAGCGGCTCTTTTTGTGGTAGCCAAGAATTGGAAATCAAAGGGATGCTCATCAATTGGGGAATGGCTGAACAAGCTGTGGTATATGAAGCTAATGGAATGTTATTGTGCCATAAGAAATGGGGATGATACGGACTTCATAACAACCTGGAAAAACCTACACGACATAATGCTGAGTGAGCGGAGCAGAGCCAGGAGAACACTGTACACAACCACAGATGTATGGATTCCGTGAGGCCCAACCCTGACAGACTTCGCTCTTCTCAGTAACACAAGGTGCAGACACAACTCCAAAGGACTCACGATGGAGAATGCTGTCTACATCCAGAGAAAGAACTATGAAGTTTGAATGCAGATTGAGGCACACTTCATGCTCGCCTTTTTCTCTTCTCTTTTGTTTTTGTTTTTGGGTTTTTTTTTTTTGGTTCTGTTTCTTCTTTCTCATTATTCATTCCATTGGTCGTAATTCTCCGCAACTTGACTAGTGTATAAATTAATTCAATGTGAAGTCATTCATGGTAGTTATATGAGATTCCATGCCGTCTTGGGGAGGGAGGGGGGAGGGAGGGGAGAAAATCTGGAACTCAAAATTATGTAGAACCGTCTGTTGTAAACTAAAAATAAAAATAAATTAAAAAAAAAGAAAGTATATGCCAAAGTGTTAAATTGAGTGGGCTGAATGAAAAGTAATTTATCAGAGAAGGGAAAGGTCATTGTTAACTGAGTGGTTGAGTAAGGTTTCATGGAGGAGGTGGGGATTAAGCTATGTATAAAACAAGGATTGTCACATACACATGTATTAAGAATTGATTAATCATTTTGAAGCTATGAAATCTGCTTGTCACCTAATAGGGTTGGATTGTGAATTTAGGCATATAGAGGATTCTTATTTCTTCCTAACCACTGTGTCTAAAATTCCAATTGCTTACCATCAGATAAATGACAATGTAGACCCAGGAAATAGATTTTCCTTAGATGTGTATGACTGATATTCATCTATACTTTTATACTTATACATTACAACCTATACTTCTACATTAGTTGGAATTTTTCTGTGGAAAAAATATTTGTTGAAATAGCACAAGTATTTGATTAGCATATTTACTAGGTATATACCAATTTAAAGATACAATATGGAGCAAGATTTAAAGATATGCCACCATTTAGGTACAAGTTACGGATCTTCTCCCAACAGATCTAACTACTTTAATCACTACTTAATTTAACTCTGATATTCTTCCAGACCTACACTAAAACCTTGTTCTCCCTTTCTCCCCAGAATCTTGAACATTTTAGGCTTCTGGTGTAGTTTTATAGATTTTCCGGGTTCTGTACTAAAAGACTCCTGTAGATCTTTAACTAGCTGTTTCTTCTTATCAGAGCAGAGATTTCAGTTTTCTTCTTTGTTTCTGTTAATTAGCTCTGGAACCCAGAGGAGGCTATCAGTCTACTTTCATGGCCAGCACAGAAACACCTCCCTGTGAGATCTTCCTTTGTGGCTCAAGCCAAAAATAGAACCCACAGTATATGGACTCAAATACGTGAAATGATTTTCTCTGTGATGACTGACTACCCAACCATCAGGAAGAGGTTATCCATGGGAATCAGGTCGAAGGACTCTCTGCTTTCCTGTGCCAGTTTAAGAGGCACAGCTCGAATGCTGAGGTAATTTTGCATAGACAACACTTACTTTGCCTAACCTAGCAATGCCTGGTCTGGGCTTCTCACAAATTTTTGCATGCTAACATGTATGTGGACATCATGTAGCACAGTCAGAATAAGTATTTTTAAACAAAGTTATGTAGTGATTTCCTTGCAGAAGCACCCAACAAAAATGAAGTAGTAGAAAAAAAAAGTAATATGCTTGGGAGCTTGAAGTTTCTCATTTGCAAAGAGCATAGATGCACCATAGCACAGAGAATAGAGATCCGGCTTTATAGTCAGAAACACTTGGTTAAAATCCTGCCTCTGACTCATGCTGGCTGTGGGATGAAAGGGAACTTACTCAACCTTTCAATGCCCCAAGCAACACTTTAGTCTTTGAGATGCTCCTGTGTATCAGTGGAGGGAGTTTCTACAAGGGTAGAAGAAGTCACAGGTGAGCATTACAAAAAGAAGGTTGTCATACTTTTATTGAGCTAAGAAATCAACAGCAACCCTTACAAAGAAATAACTACTGCTCTCTATCATCCATCCTGCCCACTCCCAGTCTCAATCTTTTGTGTAAGAATGCTTTGTCAATCAGTGTCTGCATTTGCTTCAGTTGTAAAACCTTTGAGCCCATGAACTATCTCAACAAAAACATTCCAGGGGAAGATTAACTGTCTGCTAGCAAAATGTACATAAATTGGACATATGTAAAGGTTAAACTATAGGCACACCTTCTGCCATTGGCTAGTTGTTTTAAAGATGTGTGTGTGTGTGTGTGTGTGTGTGTGTCTGTGTGTGTGTATTCATCCTTCTGTAATGCTTATCACCTTGATCCAATAATAAAGAGGCTGAAGTTAGTCTTCAGTATGTCTCTATCCTTCCTTTCAGCCTCTTGTACCCTTCCAAACCCCTTCACAGTGTCTTTCTGCCCCCAGTTCTAGGATCTGATCACCTCATGATATTTCAAACTGCCTAACAGAGGTGGGGAACCCGTGTGGCCCTCTAGGTCTTCAAGTGCAGCCCTTTGACCAAGTCCAAACTGGATCAAAGGGTCACACTTGAGGACCTAGAGGGCCACATATGGCCTCAAGGCCGAAGTTTCCCCACCCCTGGTATAGTACCTCAGTATAATGTTCTAATCCTGAGAGTCCTCTCAAAACTTCAAAACTCCCTATAAAAGGCACTTATCATGCCATTTCTTATTCCCACAGGACATTACCCTCCTTAATAAAGAAAAGTAGCATTTAATATGTTAATAAAATGACTGATTTCTGTTAATTTGATGATTAACTAATATGCTTTAAAGAGTCTCATGACTCTTTAAAAAGGTCTTTAAGACACGATGGTAATTCTAGGAACTTTGAACTCTGTCAGCCTGTTAAGAGGGATATTTTTGATGGATGGACGGCTTTATATACTTACTCAAATATTCACTGCCAGGTAGCCATGAACCTTACCGATGTTTAAGGCCAACCCATACCCTAGACTACTCCATTTGGCTCCATGTCATCCTCTCATGCATCCTGGTGCTCTGTGGGTGTTCTTGCCAGCCACTTCTCTATGCCTTGACCCAAACCTCTGGCTAGGTGATACACTTGGGACATCTCTGCATGTACTAATCTGTATAACTTCTTATGTACAGTGTTGGAATCGTAGGAGCAATTAGTAGATATTAAATATCATAATGGCAGTCGCCATAAAATTAGATTGCTCTTTGTTCTTTACGCTGATGTCATTGCCAGGTTTACTATTTTAAAGAATAAACCTGAGAAACCAGTTCTTACTTTGAGCCTAACCTGATAGTATCAAGCACAAGTTAGAGTCAATAATAAATCCAGGCAAGTAAGTTTTCTCCCTCCTGTGTTTCAAGAGAAAAGACAATGTTTTTTCCTTTAAGTTTTTTGGGTATATATGTAGTTGTGTTCTGTTTAGTGCAATTCAATGCAATGCATTCTTATACTAATCACATTATCACTAATTCTTACTCTAATTGCAGCATCATTAAAATAGAAATTTGTTTTTTTAAACTTTTTGATAATTTTTTTATCATGAACTTAAAAATCACCAATATTCCTATAGATAACGAACCAGAAAGAGAATTACATATGAAACCATAAGCTTCTGTTGAGGAGAGGTTTTTTTAAGTGTATATTAAATTTAATAAGGTTGCCCTGTTTGTGAACACATCTGAATTTCTAAAAGATGTTTTGGTTATGAAAGTTCATAGGCTTAGACAAGTTTTTAGGGCAGAACAAAATGTATCTGCAAATAAAGGTATTGGTGTCAATTATTTGAAGTACTAGATTAGATTAGATAATGAACTTATAAAATGCTAACTATGTGCCAGACACTGTGCTAAGCCCTGGGAATACAAATACAAGTAAGAAGAAAAGCAACCCCTGCCTTCAAGGGGCTTCCATTCTAATATAAAAGGGAGTTGAAAAGCTGGGAGGGAGAGGCAAGAGGGAGAGAGATAGCCACATGGGAGGAAAGAGGAAAAGTCCAGGGATTCAGAAGCTGAGCCAAGTTAGAAACGAACATGGCGAGCATGGGTTACTTTCTCTAATGGAGGTTCCAGGGAGGAACTCACCTTTGAGAGTGTGAGAAAGTAACTGGGGCATTTGTGGAAAAGTCTGGAGGGTCAGGAGCAGAGCGGGGCCAGGAGTAAGCACTAAGCTACAGCTCAGAAAAGAGTTAGTGAGACCCTCTACTTGAAGTCATAGGATTCTAGATTTAAATTGGGCAGGTTCCTCAGAGATCATCTCATCCAGTCCAACCATTTTATAGAGGAGGTCAACTGAAACCTTGCTGGTCAGTCGTTTCAACTGTGTCTGACTATTCATGGCCCCATTTGGAGTTTTCCTGGCAAAGATACAGGAGTGGTTTGTCATTTCCTTCTGCAACTCATTTTACAGATGAGGAAACTGAGGCAAACAAGGCTAGTTAAGTGACTTGCCCAGGGTGTCACAACTAATAAGTGTCTAAGGCCAGATCTGAACTCTGGAAGATGAGTCTTCTTGACTTCATGCCCACCACTCTGAAGCCTACTGGGATTTAATGACTTATGTCATGTTCCTCTTACATAGCACAGTTAGGGTCTGAAACCCTATCTTCTGATTCTGGATCCAGTATGCTTTCCATCCTAGGTCTCAGGAAAGCTGGGTTCAAATTCCAGCTCTGAGAGTTATTACCTTTGTAAGTTTGGGCAAGCTCTTTAATCTCTTTGGCACTGGTTTCCTCATCTTTAAAATGATTGGGTTAGATGAGATTATTCCTTAAGGACCCTTCCAGCTTCTGGTCCTATGTATAAATGGCCATGTGGCTACAAAATGGCACATATGAATTATCTCATTTTATCCTAACAAGAACAATATGAGGTAGGTAGGACCGATACCATTATCCCAACTCTACAGTTGGAGAAACCGGGGTGACTTGTCCTGCGTGGCGCTGCTAATAAATAACAGAACTTGGACTCCAACCCAGGTCTGTTGACTCCAAGTCTAATACTCTTCCCACTACTGCATGCTGTTTCTCTATTGAAGATGGGTGTTTAGAAACTGTGGATATGGTTTTGTATGTTTTGAAAGAATGTTTTACTTAACCAGTCTTTCTGCACTAGAGACCAATAAAACACCTCTTAAGCAAGGTGGAGAGAGTATGAGCAACACTGCCTTTGGTAGCATACCATCTGCTTCCTGGCATACAGTGAAAAGTTTCATTGGGGGTGGTACCCATTGCTTTCTCTTGTAACATGAGCTTTTTCTGGTGCGTGCATGTGTGTGTGTGTATGTGTGTTTAGTCAGGCTTGTTTTGAATCTCCCATAGTTCCCATACACAGAACACATTTCTCTGGGAGCACTTTTTCTGACTTTGAAATTACCCAGAAAGAGAGGAAAGTTTAGAAGAAAATGAATGGGTATCATTTTTCTTCTTGGCTATCACTATCACCTATTGGTATCATTTTTCTTCTTGGCTATCACTATCACCTATTGATTATACGTGTGCAGAAATAATTAAAAGTCTAAGCCCAGTTTCTCCATTCCTATTAGAGGAATGAGACCATAGCGTAAGGCAGAAGGAATCTTTCCTTTTAATCTTCATGAACTCTACAACAGAAACAGCCCTACATATAACACATTGTGTTTCCAGGCATCTAAAAAGCATTTCCTGTCTTTGAATAATTCTGATGTTGGCCTGAGGGGACTTGAAACTCTAGTGGGTAAAGGTAATACAGGCACTCTCAGCTCACACTGAGAAGATTGCAGTGGATATGTACTAGCATATTTTTATGACTCCCCCAAAAGTAAATATATGAATACACAGTGCCTGGACGATAGTAAGTACTTAGTAAATGGTTTTTTTTTTCCCTCTTAGCAAATGCTTGTTTCCAAAACCATCTTGGAAATAGACTTTAGAAACCATTAAGTATACAAATATCATATTTGTTCTGCAAATTTTATATTGACCCACCTCAGTTATCATATATCACCTCTCTGTTACTAGGAGGAACCTGACACACAGTTGTGAAGTAGGCAAAGATTGTCTTTAAGCCCTTCTACCTCGTTTGTTGTTAGTTTTTTTCCTCTTCTTGTATCAACCTTGTCACAGACACTCAGCGACACCCCCCACCCCAACATACACACTGAAGCATCACATATGTTGGATCTGTATCACCTCCACTGTATCCCCATTCCTTCAGGATGCTATAGATAATTTGGGGGGAAAGAACAAACTCATGCACACACACCAAATTCACGATATGGTATTAATTGATAAGTAACTTGTCTCAGGTATATTTTTATTTCAACAAGGGACTTCTTTTATTCTGCTCACAATCAATGCTCCATAAATTTGTCGAATTTAAGAATCAATATTTGTTGAATTTATTTATTACCTCAATGTGACACAAAATGGTGAAGTACAAAGAAATAAAGAGTTACCGTTGCTGCTGTTGTCCGGTCATGTCCTACTCTCTGTGACCCCATTTTTGTGTTTTCTTTGCAAAGATATTGGAGTGGCTTGCCATGACCTTTTCCAGCCCATTTTACAGATGAGGAAATTGAGGCAAACAGGATTAAGTAACTTAGGGAGTTAAGTCACACAGCTGGTAAGTATCTGAGGCCAGATTTGAACTCATGAAGAAGAGTGTTCCTGATTCTAAGCCCAAGTGTTCTATCCACTGAGTCACCTAGGTGCCCAACAAGGAGAGCCGGGTTCAAATCTGATCTCTGACGCTTACTTGCTGTGTGACTATGGGTAAGGCACTTCTTGGAACCTCAGTTTCCTCACCTATAAAACAGAGACCAGAATATCTGTTGTATTATATAACACTGTCGTGATGATCAAATGAGAATGTTATAAAATGCTTTGGAAACCCTTAAGTACCATATAAATGTCTATTACTATTACTGCCTTACACTTGTATGTTTTACACTTACCAATAACATTTACAAGTGTTAACCATTCTCATGTTCATTATCTCATTTGATCCTTTATCTTCTTACACTAAAGACAAGAATTTTTAATGATGTAATTTCAGACACTGCCGCAGACCTGTGGGAGTGTTTATTGTTGCTGTTAACTATTTTGGAAGTTGTCTTTAGGTAGTGTCTACCAAATCATACCATGTAGGCTATATACACACTGAGCCTCCCCGCACATATCTGTTACTGCTTCCATATTATGACATATAAAATGTTCAAGAGTCATAATTCCTGGGTAATTATTCATTTTATTAATTATGGCTAGCAAGTAATTAATAAAAGGATTGGTCATCTGTCCATCTCCTGTGAACCAAAGATGGATCATGGAGGTCTATTGACACTTATGTGCCCTTAGAAGAGTGGGTGTTCTTGACAGATGGCAGTCAACTCTGATTGCTTCACAATTAATGAAGAATGAATATTATAATTCGAGGTGGACCTATTCTAATGAGAGGTTGGGAGACATGACTATATGTCACTCTTACTCCCAGACCACTCCCAGTCCCAGGCAATTTAGACAAAGGATCTCTTCCCACCCCAAGCCTGAGTAGTTTTACCTTTGGCTCAGATTAGATCAGCTGAGTGGGGCCTGAACAAGATTGAGGAGAGAGTTAATCCAATCTCATTGTCTGTCCTGTTCTTCTGGGGGCTGATTTGATCTAGTAGAAAATGAGGAAATAGGAAGGGGGAAAAATTGTTGCTCTCCCCAATAGCTAATGGTTACTAATGTAAGAGAGAAATAATAATTTCTCTCAGTTTCATTAGATCCAGAGAGTCGTAAAGTAGACAAAGATTGTTCTTGAGCTCTTCTCCCTCTCTTATGGTTACCCTCCTTCCTACTCTACACTAGACACATAATGAGAAAAGAAATAAGCCACAGAACCTATACTGAAACCTCATTTTAGAATGGTCACCTACTTCTTATTAAACCCTGTTTGTTTGGGTTTTTTTACTTTTTAATGAGGGAATATTTGCATGATGTAAATAAGGTATTCTTGAAAACTTCTATCAAGAAATAACTTCTCTAAAGAAACTGGTCAATTGCTTCGTTAACTTGGCTGCTATTATTTCCAAAATATTTATGTCAAACCTCCTTTCTGACTCTTGAACCTATTTCTCCTTGCCTGTTACATAGTCTCTATAATAATAAAAATGGCAGCCCTCCCCCATAGATCCAGCCCAGACCCCAAAATCTAGGAAAAGAAATATCTTAATGGAGACTAGCTAGCTTAAAGCCTAAAAATCAGGGTTTGGAGAATGGAGTGCCTAGAAAGGATATATCTTCCAGAGACTAGCATCAGAAGATAGGTCTCTGACTTGTAGGAATTCTGCTCTGTGGATTGTCTTTTACTATTAGAGTAGGCATCATAGATTTAGAGTTAGAAGAAACCCTAAAAGCCATTGAGTTTAACTCCCTTATTTGCCCAGGATCCCTCTGCTAATAGGTACCTGAGACAAGATTTGAACCCTGGCTTTCCACACTCCAGGTCCATTGTTCCAGCACTATCCCATTAATATCTTTTATATTTATATTATATTCTTTATATTTTATCCCACTATAACCTTAGATGTTTGATTGTTGGCAGCACCTTTTTTCAGGACAACAATACAAGATGACAGACTTTGAATTATATCAGCTGTTGCAATCTTTAACAGAGAAAACTCCAATTTCAGTATCATACATACAAACAGATTGGATTCCTACATGAAACACTTTTTAACAAAAAAACTTTTGGATATGGAAACTTCAGAGAACTGGCCATTTTTAATGTATGTGATTTGTGTCTAATTCCTAGAGCATATAAAAGAAAAGAAATCAGTATATTGTATTTATCCTGATGACTGTCCTTTAAGCATAATAAATGCTTTCAGCCTCAGGAGATAAGATGTTCTGTCATATTTTCCCTTTTTTATTCCCATTTGCCTCCGTTGGGTTCAGAGCATACCACAGGGTTGGAAAAGCAACCAAAGTTTGTTTGATTTGGTAACAACTGCAAGGTACATACATACATACGAAAAATGATTATGGGAATGGGGTGGAACAAGAATTGAGTGTTTGTAGTCAAGTATAGGAGTGGGGAACCTGCAGCCTCCAAGACACATGTGGTCCTCTAGATCCTCAAGTGTGGTCTTTTGACCAACTTCAAATTTCACAAGACTCAGTCAAAGGGCTGCACTTGAGGACCTAGAAGGCCACATGCAGCCTTGAGGCTGCAGGTTCCCTCCCCCTGGAAGTCAATTCAAATTAACAAGCATTTGTTAAGCATCTATGTACCAGACACTATACTAAGAACTGAGGATATTTTTTAAAAGGCAAAATAAACAAAAGAAAACAATCCTCAGTATAATCCCTGTTTTCAAGCTTAGTCTAATGGGGGGAGACAAAATGGAATGATCTATATACAAATGAGAGAAATATAGGATGACCTGGAAATCGTTTAATCACTTCTCCTCATTTTACAGATGAAGGACTGAGATTAAATGACCTTTATAAGGTCACAGAGCTAGCAAAGGCATAGTTCAAACCCAGGTCCTTGGCCTCAAATTCTAGTACTATATTTAATAAATATATTCAGTGGAGTCATAGCTAGCAATTCTTATTCCCAAGACAAATACCACAAGAATGGGGAAAGCGGAGAAAGACCTCGGCCTTACATACCTAAGGAGCCATGGGGGGAACCAGGGATGCCCTTTAACCAGTTCCAACCAGCTTTTGAGAGCTGATAGTTAAAATTTGTGTGGATATTTATACCTCAGAAATAGGCAAATGCTACACAATAGGCCTTGCTTTATTGTCTAGACTTAAGAAAGCGATAGAGAAAATGTTAACTAGCAGACTAAACTTTTGTCTCATACACATTCCGCCCCCCCATCCCTAGCTGATTATTTAATATTTCTCAACACACCCCCAATGGCCGAAGAAAAGGCTAAACTGCTGACAGAGGAGAGAGAATACAGGATAGAACCAGGTTGGGGAGGAGCCTATCCAGAGTTTGGCTGCTAAGGAGAGAAAGGGCTAAGAATCTAGTTGCTTCCTGTTTTAACTTTTTTAACTGGACCTATGATTTCATTTATATAGGAAACTTCTAACAAATAAATGCCATTTCCCAGGGCAGATCAATACCTGCTCTACAACTTGTGATCTTAGGGAGTTGCTTAGCACCCTGAAAGGTTAAGTGAGTCACTGTATTGTCATCCTTCTTGATCAAGGTTCAGTATACCAAAGCAAGAAAGCTTTATTGAGGAGAAAAAACTCACAATACAAGGGAGGACGGAACTCAGTCAGGTCCACTGGCATGCCTGGGGGTATTGGGTGCCCAAACTTGTAAAACCCACTGGGTTTTTGTAAGGTTCTCATTTGGGTCCAGCAAGACCATACGCTGCAGGAAAGGAATGGAGAGCCTGGACCTGGTTTGCAGGTCAGAGTTCAGGCATTATAATTCATTCATGCTGGTGGGAACTGAGAAGATAGTTGATAAACAAACTCCTCGTAGGTAGAAAAGAGACTTTTATTTCAAACCTTACTTTGGCTAGATCCAATGGTGGGATTCAGCCAGTTCGCACAGGTTGGGCAGAACCGGTACCTAATTTTAGGTTGTGTTCTGCAAACTGGGTTGTTAGTGGGGGCAGGGCCTGTGCCCACCACGTCAGCAGTGATGGCGGCGCCTCAGCTCCGTTCACTGGAGAACTGGTTGCTAATTTATTTGAATCCCACCACTGGCTAGATGCACTTAAAGATTTTGGGCTTCTGTAGCTCCTCCTCCTCCTCCTCCTCCTCCTCCTCCTCCTCCTCCTCCTCCTCCTCCTTCTTTCTTTAGCAGGGAGGTGAGGCTTTCTAAAGTCCTTGAATTTGCCCAGATCACATAGGTAGCATGTGTCAGAGGGGACTTGAATTCGAGGCTTTCTGACTCTAAGGCCTGTTCTACCTCAAATTACTGCCTTTACGCCAATTATTCTAACTAGGTGGTAGGTTTAGAGATTTCTACCTGATGAAAAAATGTAAATATTGTCAGTGCTTACTAAATTTTGGTGACTAAAGGAAAAGTCCCATTTGCTCTACCCTTAGGTATGGTCCTGACGTTAACGTCGAAGAGAGAAAGAGGAAGAGAGTAGCATAAAGAGTTGCAGAAAACTCATAGCAAACAGAAACTTCATAGGTTCCTCAGTTGAGGTAACATAGAACTGAGACACAAAGACAGCAGTACTAACTCTTGTCTCAAAGTCCTTGACAAACATGTACAAAGTTGTCAAGGAATTAGGTGTTAAGTATTGAAACTAAGAAATTCATCAAGGGATTTAGTAATATGGATGGATGGTCCACTGTGGATGGATGGTCCACTGTGGAAGTAGCATGCAAAGGGTTTTTATTTAAAGCCATAAAAAAACCCCAGGCAATCTTATTAAATACAGCCATGCTCTTTAAACATGCCTTAATCATTGCTGTAATCATAATACCTGCTTGGCTAGCAATCCTATTTTTAAATAATATTGCCGTATTTCAAACACTCTTCTGGAAGCCATTCTTAATGTAAGCATAAATGCTTCTCTTAAACATAATATATGGGGGATGAAAAGCCATATGATTTTAATACATCCTCTTGTATGTCCTTGAGGTGGTGGTGACTCAAGGGTAAAATATGTACCTCCAGGTTAGTTTTTAGGGTGCAAGCTATGTTGGTAGTCCAGTTGCTACAGCTGCCTCTCCTCATGTTGTTAACGATCATGGTACACATGAGTTTATAAGTTCTGCTAATGCTTTGTAATAAGAAGAATGAATGTTTACCACATCTTGCAATTCTCAGCAGGCAGGCCCCTATCACCGCGTTGTGGTGAGATGCCACTATAGGACCATCTCTGTATATTATTCACCATCAACTCAGTGCCACAGAGCTTCCTCCTTGGAAGCAGGAATTCAGTGCCTATACCATGCACAGAAGTAATTTTTAAAAGCCAATGTGTGACAGTTATACACAATATGAACTTTCTAACCCGCACGTTCCTGGAAACTAGTATGTACTGGTCTTTTCCTGAGAATCAGCCAAAAGCATGGGGAACAAAAAATACTTGGGTAAGTAAAATTCTTATTAACACAGTCCTTATTATTATTCTTTCAAATATTTAAGGGAGGTAGGAAGAGACCCTCATGCCCCTGTTCCCTTTATTTTAAAGGATTTTAGCTGGGAAGGAAGTCAAGAGGGAAATGTCCCCTGTTTCTGTTGGAGAAGTTGCCTGTTAGTCTGAAACATTTATACCACACGTAGCCATGTAGGTCACATTGGCCAGTGTCCCAGGTGCCCAGATTTCATTTTTCCCCTTGTTTTTAAGCCCAGTGCAAGCTGCCATACGCATATATGAAAGTTTCTGCAATTCTTTCTTCGGAACTGTCTTGAAGAAAACTACCAATTATAGCCAAGAAGCAGTCTTTCAAACACACATACACATAGAAATGTGGGCAGGAAACCAATTGGAAACTTCTTGATTCTACCCTTTAAGGCCAGAGGCAGTCACTTAAGGCAAACTACCAAGACATTTCAAAGAACAGATAGACTAAAATTAGCTTCCTAAGCAGCTTGTTGGCATATTTGTAAAGCAATGTAAAAAATGTCCTGATGCTCAGTCACTGAGGAACGTGTAGATGGGTGGAATGTGCAAGACTATTCTTAGTTTAAATACTTTTTTTAAAAGGTACTCAAGGAATATACAGAATGACAACAATTGCATTATTTATTTTCCTTCAGAAGGGAATCTTGGAGTGGTAATAGCAATAACTCGTATTTCTATAGCTCATTTCTATTTCTTATAAGCTCCAGTCAAAGTTGAGCTCAAACGCAACCTCCCGCAAGAGACCTTCCCTGATCCCCACATTTATTATAGCTTCCCTGTCCCTAACTCCCCCTCCCCCCACCCTTGCCTGAACTTTACATATATATATATATGTTTTGTTTTTACATGTTGTGTATAGGTTATTTCCCCAATAGACCGTAAACTCCTTGACAGGAGAGAGTGTTTTTATTTTTGTCACGGTGTCCCCAGCACTATGCTTGGCACATTTTTGTTCAGTAGTTTTCCAGTTGTATTTAACTCTTTATAACCCCATTTGGGGTTTTCTTGGCAAAGATACTAGAATGGCTAGCCATTTCCTTCTCCATATCATTTTAAAGATGAGGGAACTGAGGCAAACTGGGTTAAGTGACCCGTCCCAGGGTCATATAGCCAGTAAGTGTCAGAGGCCATATTTGAATTCAGGAAGAGTCTTCCTGACTCCAGGCCTGGCACTCTATCCACTATGTCACCTAGCTGCCCAACTTGGCACACAGTAGGCTCTTTAATAAGTGCTCATTGAATTGAAATAATTAAATTGAATTTGTTTATGAAGTGCTTTCCTCTCAACAGCCCTGTGAGGAGAGTTGTATGAATATAATTCAGTTCAGTTAAATTCATTTCTCTCTAGCTCAACTCAGTTCAGTTTAGTTCCATTCAATTAACATACATTTATAAATCATCTGTAATCAGATCATTCAAGAAGGTCCTAGGGAAGATACCAAGTTTGGATGGGGGGCTAGTTTATTGATTTTTTTTTCAGTTTGTATACTATCGAGGTTTATGTACTCATCCTTATAAAAAATTAGTCTTAAACATAACTGTTAGTCAGCCTGCCTGGTTGAGAGTGACAAGACATAGGGATGGAATCTTTTTGAGTCTTGGGATATTAGCCCAGAACTAGCAAAGCCCAGATGTGCCTATGCCTACTTTGCCCTCTGACCTTTAACAGCTTTCCTCTATTAGGGGTTTCTGAGCTATAGACCTGATAGTTTTTGTTTTGGTTTGCTTTATGCCACTGGATTAAATGCATATCATTGAATTATACCTCAGGAATTCTTCCTGACCTATCCACATTGCAAATGGCTAGCTCAAGGCCCCTGAGTAGATCTGTGACTTGTCCTCCGTCATGCAATGAAAAGCTCCAGATTCAGGAAGCTGACCTATTTTATTGTATTTTCCCTCACAAAATGTAAACTATGCTTCATTTAAAATATGCAAAAGAAACCAAACAGCACTGACACGTTCAAGCTAAACAATAAAATTCTGATTTGTAGGTTTGGAGAACATATTGTTCCTTGAGTAAAACAGATTAAATATTGTTAAATAGAATGTTCAAGTAGCCAGTTGGTAAAGGGCTGGATAGGATTAAATATTTAGTGGGGTTGGATGAAAGGTGATGTTCATAGCAGATTCTTTTTTTTTTTTTTAGCTTTCATGAAAGAATGTATGACTTTATAACATACCTGGGTACTAATACTACTTAGGAAGGTATGAGGTTAGCTAGAGCATCAGACCTGGAATCAGGAAGACCTGGAGTTTGAATCTAGCCCAGACACTTAGCAGCTGTGTGACCCTGGACAAGTTCCTTAACCTCTATTTTGTCTCAGTTTCCTCATCTGTAAAATGGGAATTGCCCAGGGTTGCTATGACTGAAAAATGATATTTATAAAGAAGTGCTTTGCAAACCTCGAAGTACTAAGAGCTGTTATTGTATTTAAATATTTTTCCCTTCCTTAAAGATGGACAAATTAGGTGTGTAGGAACTGAGAACAAAATGAAACTGGGGCAGGAGCCTTGTTACTCTAAAAATCAACATTTTAAATCTTTTTTCCCCCTTGTAATGACAAGTATCTCAAGCTTTTTTTTTTTAGGATAAAATTTACAATTAAAAAACATTAACCTAGTTCACTTATATACAGTAACAGATATAGCCTGATGACGTTGACTGTTTTGTCAGAAACTATGTGATCAGGGGTTGAAATAATATAGGATGCATTCCAAGACATCAGATAAGGAGGTCATGTTATGAAAAATCATTAAGCACTGACTAAAATAACATTAAGTGTGCCAGAATACATAATATATATCTATCTATGAGTTTGGGGATAGAAGGAAGAAAGGGCAGAGACTGGATTAAGGTTATGGGAGTTTCATGTGTGCCCACGCAAGACAGGAGTATATAATATTTAGAGGGAGGGGACTCGATGGCAGGATGACTTTTGCTAAGTCAAGGTAGATTCCAAGTTCGGGAAGAAAATAGTAATGAGGTAATATAGGCTTTCCATTTCCAAGAGCTTCTAAAATTATACCTTGAGACAGATTAGGCAGGCCACTTTCCCAAGGGAGTAAGAGGCTGGATGGCACCTTAGAGATCAGCTAGTCTAAATGACCCCTTTATAGATCATTAAGCAGGAGTCCAAAGACAACTGTGACCAGAGAGAAGGCTGTCTGAGGGACAAATTATGGGCTTCTCCTATTAGGTTCCTTATATTAGATCTTGTGTCCTTGGTCCCCATGTAACTGATGCTTCTTGAAGTCCCTAGGAGAAAAGCTTTTTCATTTAACAGTTGGAGTATAGATTCTGAAGTGGGTATCTCAGTGGCTATTTAATTCAATCTGCATCTGACCCAAAAACAAAATCCCTTTTACAATGTGCCCAACAGGTGATCCCAAGCTGACAGCAGAATATTGGGTTGAAGCAACCACTCACGTTAGTCTGAATGATTTTCAATTAAAATCCATTCGATCAATCAACAAGCATAAATGACTGGTTAGTTATGCGGTCTACCCTGTTTGGATAGAGCTGGGGGTAAATACACATAAGATAGACACTTCAGCCAGCTGAATAAGGCGAAGCAGGGAGAGAAGTACGCTGGGGACAAAAGACAAAGTTTGCAGATTTCATCACTTTGCCTAAAGTATGAGCCTGTTAATCTTCAGCCAGGGTAGGCCAGGGCAAATAGAAGCTGTGCCCTGAGTAAGGTACTTTTGGCACCCAGCTGCAAAAGCAAGCAGCTTTGTTTTACAAGGTGTTTGGTTTGGTTTGGTTGGTTGTTGTTTTAAAATGAGGCTGACTTCACATAAAGGAGCTTTTTCCCCCCAGGGGGTTCATTAATTGAGGAATAGCTATACTGGAATAAGAAAATTCTGTAGCTAACTTATACCTGTAGCCTTTCAATTATAGTTAAATGTATTTGGTCATGTAAATAATAAATAAATAAAAAAAGACAACCAGAATGATTCTTCCATCTAAATGAGTGAAATAATGTATTATGAATAGATGCATTATTATTTTTTTTTTACCACAATTGGTGATGGAGAATCTAACTGGAATAAATGACTAGGGATAAGGAATAATGTATTACTTCTACAATCATATACTACAGATCTGGTTCTCAAGTGGAGTTTATAACAAGTTATTAAAGCAAATATCAGAAACAGAATTCCAAAAAATACTCTAAATTTTTCAGTAAGGTATATTTATATTGTGACTTCACATGAGCTTTTTGCAGGATTCAGAAGTTGAAAACATACCATAAAGCCAATGAACCACATACACATAGGGCTATTCTACTGACTTCCACTTTGACCCCACCCCTACTTCCCATTACTATGCTTAACCTCTTGCTGAGATTTTTTTAAAGCTTGAATGAACAACTGTTATGCCAAAAAAAAAATGTCACCATAGGGGTTTTGAAAAGTTGAATACACCTATGACTGACTAGCTGAAACAGATACAGTGTAGTGATATTTTTAAAAAGTTGGGCTGAATGGGATGGTGTTTCCTAAAGCTTCAGATAGAAGTATGAGCACTTTGTGATCCCTCCTCTGTGAGGAGGCACTTTTTTCTTATTATATGATCAGCTCTTACTACAAAATTTAAGCAGAAATCATCAATCCCTCAAGGGCTCGTGCTTTCACCACTTAGGAATCCCTTCTACTGAGGCAGATCAAAATTTATAACTCAATGTCTCAGAGTATTGCCTGAAGCTCAGGAGGACTAAATGACTTGCTTGTGGCCAGATAGATGGTGTCTGGAGGCAAAATTTGAACACGATTTTTCTGATTTTAATCCAGTAGCCTATTCACCATACTCTAACGGCTCATGTTTAGATGGACAACTGGAAATTTTATTTTTATTTCCTAGTTAATTAAACCCATCAACTTTAATTCATACTGGGAAACTTGGTTTCAAACTGAGTGTTGGAAGCATGGACTAGGTGGTGACACCTGGTATTTACAGTAAATAGCATTTTATGGCTTGTAATTGATAGGATCACTGAGGAAAGGAGCCTCTGAGGCCCAGTAATCCAACCCTTAGTTTTAGAGAAAAGGAAACTGAGGCTTAGGGAAGTTGCGATTTACCCAGGGTCCTACAGGTAGTATGTGTCAGTGATAGGGTTGGAACTCAGATCTTCTGACCCCAGAGTTGTTTGAACTATACCCCGTTCCCTTTTACACACACTGGTTCGTTCGATCCTCACGAGGACATGGTGAGGTAGGTGCTGTTATCCCCATTTAAAGAGATAAGGGAAGAGACACAGAGAAATTAGGTGACCCGCCAAGGGCTTTACAGCTAATATCAGTCAGGATATGAACCTAGATATTCCTAACTCAAAGCACAGCGCTTCATGCACTATCCCAAGCAATCCCTCATCCCAGCAAGGAAGTAAAACTAGAAAGCGCAGTCAATAGCAATACCCAGGTATTCTTCTTTTCCTTTTTCTTCCCCTGGGGAGCCAGAACTTGGAGACAAGAAGGGATCTCAGAGATCACCTAGTCCAACATCTATTTTCCATTAGAGTTCCAGGGAAGTTAAGTGATTGGTCCAAGGTCAACAGGCATATCGAGGTCCAGGGCCCAGGCCTCCAGACTCCCAAGGCAGCGTTCTTTCCGCCACACAATGCTGCCATTGTTCGGCCGCAGATGATAGCCATAAGCCAGAGCCAGCTGATTTGATTATGAGAGAAGCCTGAGAGAAAAAAAATGCAAATCCATCACCACTGCTGGAAAATCAACTAGAACATTCCCTCATAATGGCAATTGGGAGTATTTTCTCTAAATGCACCAGGCCTTGGGTTTATGGCCTACACCAAATGCAACTTAAGCAAACTAAAGAGGGTTACTTTTTGTAGTTACAAAATGGCTCTCCAGCAAGTAAGAAGGTGCTTTGGCTGCAGTGTGAGTAAAGCCGATTAAACTCACCGCCAGGCTCCAAGCTCACCTCAAGTCCCATACAAGTAAATGTGCCTCAACAACCCAGACTTCACCTATAGGTTTACTCTTTGCCAGCATGAACCTGTCAGTCATTCCTCTCTAGGTTATTCAGGGAAGACAAATGATTTGACAAATGGGAATTATACATCGAGGGCTGTGCTTAATAAGCTGCCTTCCTTTCCCAAGTGGAAACTAAGACAATTCAGAAGCAATCGTTAGGATGACTAAGGTATCTTTCCCCTCCTTTCCCACTACATTGCAATCCCCAGCACCACCACCAAAGTGCAGTGTCTTTGTGAATGATTATTCAGATGATGCACTTCTGATTAAACTATGGGACATTTTCTGAAATGGGTTTCAGAAAACTGAAGAAGATGTAAAATTATTTTTAAAACGTGTGGGTAGTTTTTCAGGAAATGGTTGTGCGTTCATGGCTGTGCAGTTGATATTGAGGGCAACATAATGTACATGCCCTACTTTGAAAAGTTTGTACATACATATCTCCAGAGAGAATGCTACAGATAAAAATGATTAGCAATTACAGAGGAACAGACTAGGGTAAAAGAAAAGAAAAGAACCAAAGAAAAGAAAAGGAAAAAAAGAGGAAAGGAAAATACTTTGAAGGCAATTTTTCCATAGGAAAAAAATATTTTATTTTTTAAGAACAAATTCAGTTTGAAACAGACGTGGAATGTGATTTTTCACGGATTTCATTTTCTGGGGGGGTGGGGGTGGGGGGGAGGACTAACTGCGATGTGGAACTAAAGCAGATTTAAAAACCTATGACAGGCTATTAAAAAAAAACAAAGAAAGAAAAAAATATTTATAACTCAAGCATAATACTGTGTTACTTACAAATTGGACAACAAAATTTTAAATAAATATTCATGGTACACAATTACGGCACAAATATGCAGCAATTTGGCAACCTTTTAAACCATTTTTTTTCCTCATTACAGTGCAAAGGGGAAAGACACTGCCTTTAAACAAGCTGTAGCTAAATACATTGCAAAATTCAAATTTTATACAAAACATCTTGCTTAGACTTTATAAAAAACCAACATTGCTCTATGTACACAATCTGGTTAAGAAAAGCCATTTCTGTCTTGTTTTCATGTGTATTTTATTAAAAAGGTGAATAAGGCTACTGTAACACCCCAAATCCATATACAGTATATCTGAACCTATTTACAGCATCTTCACTTAAACATGATGGTGCAAATTCCAAAGTCAGGTGACTAGGGATGATAATACAAGCAAGGCATTTACAGTAACTTTCCAAAGCTGAACCAACTTCAAATAAAGGAACAGTTGGTAGATTGTCATATTCTGCACCAGACACAAAACAGACACACAGTACACATTTTCAATTGGTTGCAGGTAACTCTTCATTGACTCATCTGATTTTTCACAGTTTAGTACATGACCAAAACGTAGCCAACTGATGATACATAAATTTGATTTCGTTAAAATCAGACTCACTATTCCCAGGTTCCCCCTTCTCTTCCCTCTCCCCACCCTGAAAACAAAATTTTAATGGCTTACAAGAAAATCTTGTATGGATTCACATAAAGAAGAAAAGGGTTGGGGGTGATGGAAAGAATTACATATGTACTGTGGTTAGTCACCATGGTAACATTCCACAGAACTATGATATAGATATATATAATATATATGGCAGATATATATTATACATATATGTACACACACGCCACACACCCATTCTCTCACACAAACACGCATTTTGGACCAACATCATTTTTCAGGTTCAGGAAATAGAGAGAATTATCATTTCTGTGACAGTTCATTTTTGCAGGTACTCACTGGAGGTTTGAGAACCTTAAAATGCTGTTGCTACATTTTTTTTTCTTCCAATTCAGAAAGCAAAGTGTTACCATAGTAACAGGACCATATTAAAGATGTCTATTTTGCATAGCACATAAAAAGTAGGTTTCATGTTTACTTTTTTTTTCTTTTTTTTCCTTCAGAAGGGAGGGCGGGGAGAAGGGGGAGGGGGGGGGGCCAAAAGCTAAACTTTTAACTGGAACCCCCTCAATGTGACTTGCTGGATTCTAGCGAACACTTCAGCCATAAGGCAAGGGAAAACACAACACAGAAAATAAATGCCGGAACATCTTGTCATTGTTAAATATATGATGCAGCAACATCGATTTCCTGGTATTTTGGGGCTTGTATTTCCTAGTCTACAGTTACGTGAGATGCCTTCACAGGACTTCTGTTATTTTTGTATTTGCCCTCATTATTGTTATTTTTGGAATGAAGTTGTTTTTCCCAGAAGTAGCTGTCCAATTAAAAAAAAAAATCTTTTTTTTTTTTTTTAAAGCACTGAGAGGTCAGACCATTTAACTGCCACGAATGAATTTCACATCTTCTGGTGTGCACTCTGTGCAATCTTAAAATATATATTAGTAATAATCTTTCATTTTATATCCCTTGTGTTCTATACACCTATTATAAATAAGTCATATCTTCCTCCTCCCCCTCGACATCATAATTTATTTCAGTCTTGTGGACTCTTAAGAGGTTTGCCATATGTGCTTTACTTTTAAACAGAGCACCGGGTGAACTGCTGTGTCAGTCACAGTACCTAGACTTCACCACGCAGCAGGGACAGCACCGCCATAAACCAAAGTGTCATAAGGCTCAATCTGGGTCTCTGTGTACGGGATGGGGGAGGGGGAGGGGGAGAGATCTGACCTACCTTTTATATATGAGAATTCTTTAATAATGTCAATGATGATGGAAATTACAGCCCATTTGACCTTTGGCTTTTGAACTTCTAGGTCAGATTTGGCTCTCTGCTATTCTCCTAAATGCTTTCCCTGTGTTTCATAAAATGTGATAAGTATAGCAGCTGAGTCTGCTTTAAAAACCATCCCAAAGCAGACTAAGACTTTCCTACAGCTTCATAGCTGTGTCTTTTATTGCCAGTACCACAACAGTCCTGCCCTAATATATCATCAGCGGCCTACTATTGTCTTTCCCTCCAAGCTTGTTCATTTACTAACAATACCCCCCTTTGTTCTACTGAACCAAAAGGTACTATTTTTTTTTCTCTCCGAACATTGCTATTTGATAACAGTGAATTCCTTCAAATGCAGCCCTAATCCACTGCGTGTGGTGTTGTGTCTCCTACCTGCCTCTTAAAACTTAGCAAACCAAAGTGCTGTGCTACCTAAAAAATGTGGTTTGTTTGTTTTTTTTTTTGTTTATTTCCAGCTTTCATGTTTCAGAGGCAGCAGCATTGAACTGCAAATGCAGTCAGCCCTTTCCCCCGCCCCCACCCCCATCCTAGTCTTATTCGGCGGATGGCCTAACTTCTGGCTGGAAGGCTCCTTATTAGCAAACACAATTTCTAGAAAATGTATTACCCATTCAACTATAGCTGCTGTAGCAAATGGAAGGAGCAAAGAACTCCCAACAACATTAATGTTCCATTAGTGATGCCGGATGTGGAGTGAAAGGAAATCTTGTGTGAAGAAGAATGGCAGGGCCCTGGATACAACAGGAGTGAGTGTAACAGTGATGGACTGAAAAGCAAGAGAACTTTTAAGAGTCTTACTTAGCCACAGAGGTCTGTGGGACACATCCAGTATTCGCTGAGAGAGAGAGATGCACACACCGAGTCAGGAGACTGTATTTCAAGCTCGAGATCCTAGAGCACCTTCCCAGCATGTCTACAACTATCATCGTCCACAAATCACTCCTTCTTCCCTTGGCTTTTTATACATGCCCGAATGCCTGCAGCATCACATGGCTTAGAGGATGATGAGTGTAACAAGAGTACAGCAATCAGAATGGGCATCTTCTATATAAAGTCTTCCAGCTTCTAGTGAATGTTTATTCACCAAGACAGAAATTCTACAGACTAGGTAAGGTGTCCAGCTCGAGAAGGCTCTCTGCGAAGGGGCTTGGTGCCTTTTCCCCCACTGTGCTCTAGTCAATCCTAATGCACAATGTGTCATTAAAAACCCTCAACTGAAAGCATCTGACCAGTAAGTTTCCTCTGGGAAATCAAATGGTACCACCAGAGAGTTCTTTCAGACCTTGTAGTAAATGTTTGCTGGACTCTGTGGAGGCATTTCTTGGACTATGTACACTGGATGCCCATAATCTCCGCTGACTTTTTCATAGTGAGGGCAGAAAACACTGTCTGCAGTCCTTAAGGGGATAATAATGTCACTGGGCTCAGAGCCGTTGTTGTTACCACTGCGCTTTGGGGTGGCTAACGTACTGAGGGACAGTGTCGTAGTGTGCTGGGGTGAATGCTTCCTATGTCTTCTCCGGTACTTTAGTAAAAGAACCACTAGGGTGATGATGATGACAATGAAGATGATGCATCCTGAAGCAATCCCTGCAAATAAGGCCACTTCGGAACCAAGGATATTGTTCCCCGAATGTCCAGCACTGTTGCCATCTGTGCTAGAACCTAGAGAGCATCAAAGACAGAAAGAGAAAAACAGAATTTATCACTGCCCTGGATGCCGACAGGCTATTTTTGCAGCCCTTAAAAAAAAATGTGAAAACTAAGCAGAACCAAAGAATTAACTGGCAGCTAAACTTTGACAAACCAATTACCCTGTTCGACAGCTGAATGCAAACAGCAGAAGTCAGCAATCAATAGGAAACAAGACTTGGTGTCTCTGGGTCTTACTTTTATGCTGCTTTCAAACCACATTGTTTTCTTTTTATACATCATCATCCATCAGCAGTAAGGACTGGCAGTGACAGCCAGCTCTTGATTCATGCCTCATCTTTTAACAGAGGTTAGCTAGCCTGAGGCAGCAACAAGGGGAGGAAGAAAAAGAAAATGGCCAGTTCTCAGCTCAGGTTTTACTGTCCACACTGAATTGCCCTGACGCCTTACTTTAAGGGTGGTGGTTTCATGGTTTTTTTTTCAAAATAGCTGGCTTCTAAGGAAATGCCCCGCCTACTGGTAGAACAGCCTCAGAATGGGAAAAGAATGACGAGAACCAGGAAAGCGCTCGTTCCGCTCGTAACCCATTTTTATTTTTTGATTTGCACTTAAAATACAGTTGGAAGGCAGGAGAAACTCTCACACTGAACAGACTGCCAACCCAAATGTTAAGAGCTAAAAAAATTGCCTGGCATCATTATATGATCCATTTATCAGTTTGTCACAAGAATTTGACACATCTTGTCATAGAAAGTTAGAAATAACAACTTCCCTCCTTGACGCTTGATAAGAGATAGAATATTGCTGCAGATGCTAAATTCACATGACTACCCACTAGGCGCACAGATCCCAGAGCTCAAAATTGCTGACGTCCGCTCAACAAGTGCTATATAAAAAAATTCATTAGCATGGCAACAAATATATAGCTATTGCTTGAAGAAGACTTGAGAAAATGAAGTCAAATGACAATCAGATTTGCCTGGCAGTATTCTAAATCTCTGTCAGTGATCTGTTTGATTTTTATGTAAATTTAAAATGCAAAATATTTTTTTTAAAGTGCTCTATTAAAAAAAAGACTGAGACTGGAAAGTAATCTTTTAAAAATCCAACTATCTGAAATGTACAAAAGGATCAATTAGGCTCTTTGTGGACTAGATATAATTAGATGAGAGATTAGAGCATTAATTATATATACATTAATGTAAGATTCAAAACCAGCTTGATAATGCATTAGGAAGGAAAAAAGTAAGACTGAAAATTACTCTGCTCTCCAGGCTAGTGTTATAGACTAGCTCTTATAGCAGCTAAATAAAACTATTTTGAGATGTGTATAGCCCAAACTTTCATGGAAAGAGATTTTATTCTTATTAGAAGCAATTAATTCTAAATTTAACCAGGTGGAGCAGGGTGGTGGAGGAGAGATTATTTGTTCGTTTCACTGCCTAGAGAACCTTTGATGGGGTGGGGGTAACAAAAATATTTTAACTTGGCTGTATTCCTAAAAGATTGCCTTCAGTTGACTACAGATGACAATATTTTTAATAAAAATAATCAGCCAAACAGAAAACCCAATAATCCTAAGGTAATGGGGGTGGGGTGGGGGTGGAGGTGGGGAGAGAAGTGACCAATTGGTCATTACACTAGAACGTACCACCCCCATAACAAAATCATGCTCATCTACCTGGATTTGGTTTTACAAAAGGACTTGTCGTTGAACTTCTTCCATTTGTGCCAGCTTCCAGTTCTGGACGTCTTGTTGGGTCATTATTCCTGGTTGACCCAGAAGAACTGGCATCTATGTGAAAAACAAATGATTAATTACGGCTTAGACATCTAATGATATTAAGCTTTATGAGCTGGATATAGATCTCATGAGGCATGAATAGCTCTGAACAGAAGATTCTTTATGCAAAATACTGTGAGATACAAGAATGTAATTTTCCTTTTAAAGCAAAATGGTTATACTAGTGATTTCGGAGGTTTAGATTGTGAGGCCATCTGTGGAAACTATAGGGATTCTTGCATTTGGCAAGCAAAGCTTTGCAGATGACATTTCAATTTAACTGAGCAAGTTGATTGACTACTATACCAATTTCTAATTAGAAGAATAATTCTTTCTTTCTGCACAATAGGTTATCTATATATGAAAAGACACAATGAACAAAAACCTCTTCTGTAGTCAGAATTCAGGAACGAGCAAAACTGTAGAAACATTAGTTTTCATTTTATATCATGTAATTTTGAACCGAGGAGATATTTTGCTTTTGAAGAAAGAAAACAAAAATATTGAAATGCTGGCTTCCTGGCTAGCCTTTTCTTTTAGAGAGATCTCCAATAAAAGATTCTTATTACATTGACTTGAGGAAATCTGTCAGTAGCTCATAGTACAGTAAAATAGGCTTTGCTTTCAAAACTCAGGGGAAGAATGAGTGAGCTAGACTCTGTTGGCACACACTGGTCCACCCTATTAAAAGAAGCCTGAACTCTAAGTGTGGGGACTGAAACAGATCAAAGGGATTTCATGAAGCAGCAGATGGTCTTTACCTTGTCCAACTTTCATGAGGATCTTCATGGCTTTTGTCTGGCACACCCCTCCCTCCTGGTTATCCAGGCCCTCCAAAGACCCATTTGATGTAGCTGATTAAAAATAAAATGAACAAAAAAATAAAGAAAGAAAAATCAGGAAATCAATAAGCCAAGTTTACATGAACATGAAATGTCTGAAAACAATTTTAAAAAATAAGAATTCGCTCTTAGTCAGTCAAGTTTTCCAAAAGGGTTTGTTCCCCAAAAGGCATGAAATGCTCAAAGTCAAAAAGCAAAAGAAAACAAAAGAAAACCAAAAAAACCACAAAAAATAAAAATAAAAATGAACAAATCGGCAGGTTGTATATTTTACATAAACAGTGGTGTATGTATGTTATTAGGCTTCATATTTACTTAAGCACTTTCTTCTTCCTTCACAATTGACTGTCTAAGTATTATTATACTAGATGAAAGGGACAGTGCCTTCCCAAAAAAGCCAACCAATCAACGGTTTCAGGGATAAGTTCCAAAGAGCAAGGTTCTTAATACAGTAATTTTTTAAAGTGACAATCACCAAACAACACCTGCTTCCTTCAGTATAGATTTCCTGTTGAAAGAACAATTAGCTTGATTCTCCTCCCTGCACCAGGGAATATAAGTTCTCTGAGAGAAATATAGAGAGGGGCCCTTTTTGTTCCTCCCCTCAACCTCTCCTTACCCTTTCTCTTCCCTGGCTTCTGTATTGTATCTCAAAAGCGATTTATTCTCCTGTAAGCATGGTTACAGGTCCTGACGTCATTCTTTAAATATAGACCTCTACTTTAAAAATAGAAAAAGGGGTTTCCTGCTAGTATGCTTTCAGAGATTCACAGCCTAGGCCTTATCTTTCACAATAAGAGTCAGGTCTTGGGAAACATTGCAATGGATGGTTCGCACCCACAACATTACCGGAAGGAACATGAAGTGACTTCTTTTTAAATGCAACATGCCTCATATTCATCAATCTGGTGCATAAGGGTTGAGAGACTTATTCAAAGCCCATGGTACAGGTAGGTAGGCTTCCTCATTGTAGTCCAGCCCCCAGCACTGATACTGTTCAAAGATGGGGGAAGGGGAGAGGATTCTTTTAACTCTGTTAAATTTTTCTGTTGTTAAATGCTTTGTTCTGGCCCTTGTAGCATGAGTCCAGATGAGCTCTGTAACTGAAGGTAAGTAATTAACAGACTGGCTAGTAGGGGAAGACTTTATTTAAATAACTGGATTAATAATATCAGTTCCAGCCTCAGAGGACTAGAAGCTGCCAGAAGTAAGAGGTTCAGAAGGAGAATGTATTTCTTTCCTCTAACTACAGAGGGCAAGGAATGGAGTGTTTCATATGACAGTGGATTTTTTTTGTAATTAAAAAAAAAAGTCTCTGAAAAGCAAGAGAACTTTACATAGAAAATAGCTTATGCACTTTTGTGCAGGTAAGGGAAGAGCAAGATTTTTCCTGGCATAAATGCAGAGAGCATTTTCCAGTGGGGATACAAGAGTATGTTCCCTAACTGTGATGTCCAAAAATTAATTTCTACCTGATCCCCATACGTGTACCTAGTCCTAAAACATTGAAAGCTGATACTTTTTATGCACCAGGAGACAGCATATTTACTACTCCTGCTTTCTCGAATTCGCAGGATTCATTCTGCTTTCTGCCTAAGAAAGTAAACAGGTGTTTCCCCTGTGTCCATATTGTTTTTTGCTTTTCCCAAAGCACATTTCCCCCTGCCCCCCAATTCGATAAACTCTAGTGGCTCCCTATTACTCTAGTGACTCCCTCTCTAGGTTCTTATATAAACTCTTCCGTCTGGCATATTAAGTATGTCACTTTTTTTTTTTAAATCTTTCGAGTATTCTTACATATTACTCCCTTCGGCACACCCTACTGTCCAGTGATACCAGTCCACTCGCTGTTCCTCACATACAGTGCTAAGCATCTAGCCTCTTAACCTTTGTCCTAAAGGACCACATGATTGGAATCCAGATCCTCTTCACTTCCAACTCTTAGAATCCCTGATTTACTTTGGGACTTGGCCCAAGTGACACCTCTAAAGCCTTTCCTAAGCCCCACAGCTTCTAATACCCTCCTTCCCAAACCTACTTTGCGTGCATTTTGTATATACTCTGCATATACTTATGTTATCCCTGCTAGAATGTAAGAACCTTGGGGACAAGAATAGTTTCACTTTTATCTTTGTAGCCCCTGGGCTTAACACATTATCTGGCATACAGCAAGCATTTAATAAATGCTTATTGATCAATCGATAGATGTTTATAATCCACCCTCCAGGTTTAGCCTTTCTGCTTTAGCTAGTATTGAAATTTTTTCATTTAACAGTCCTTTGCAAAACTAAGTTAAATTCTAAGCTTAGCATAACTTCACTATAACAGGTTCCTTCCACACAAAGCTCACATAAGACCATAGATGGAGAGCTGGGTAGGACCTGAGGTCGTATAATCCAAGAGATAAGGAGACTGAGACCTGGAGATGTTAAGATCAGGCAGGTAGTGAGTGGCAGAACTGGGATTTGAACTAAGGTTCTCTACTTAAAAAAAAAAAAAAAACACATTCTTACCCCTGTACAATATAAGAGTCTCTCAGCTTGAAGGCTCTACTATTAATACCACTAAGTGCATTATTTTAGTGATATACCTGGAATTACCACAAATTCTCAAGAAATAAGTAAATTAGTTGCCATATTACTTAACAGCAACAACCCAATACTTAACAGTTTGCATGAACCTAAGCAATAAACTGAATCTTCATAGCCTGCAAGAATCCAAGTTCACAGTGTTTCACTTGAATCCTTGGTTTTTCCCTTTTTCCTCTCCCTTCATCAAACTCAAACATAGATTTGAGATCTTCTCTATTTCTATTCCATCAGTCAGTTCATTCATTAAAAAAAAAAAGCAAACAAACTAGGAAACCATGCATTTCTCTAAGTGGACTCCCATCATCTCTGTATATAGATTTAATAAGGCCCTACCTACATGGTTCAGTTCTTTACCCAAAGCTTTTTCTTCTTTTTTGTCATTTTTTTTCAAATATAAGAGGTATCTGTACACTAAAGATAAAGTGGAGAACTGTGACTCATGCTTAGATGATGACCTCACTGATTTATGTGCATTCCTCAATGCTTTACAACTTACAATCATTGGATGGACTCTGATTTTTGTTCTTTTTTTCCTTTGCCCCATCTTACATTTGTACTTCTGCTATTAGCTAGTGTTTCAATATGTCTTATTCTCCATTGGAGATATATATATATATATATATATATATATATATATATATATACATATACACCCTCATTTACACTAGTATCAAGCCCCACAAAGGGCTAAAAAAAATCAGTGCTCATGGTATATGATAAAACAAGACTTGAAGCATATTTCCATAGTCTCCCCAAAAATAATGAGAAGAAATATGTGCTTTGTTTACATCTGAAAATGGGAGAGAAGGGAGAAATTCTGGATGTAAAATCAACCATGTGGGTGCCAAAAGGTACTTTCTTATACACCAAATGTGCCAAACTTTATGTGCCATGTGCCAAAACACAAAGGTGAGAGGAAGGTAGAAAGGAAGGATGTAATGCTAAATAGAAATAATATTTTTTTAAAAAGGTGAACAGACATGTAGGTGATGGGTTCTTCATCTTTTTTGTGTGCATCATGATCCAATTTGACAGCCTGGCCTATGGACCCCTTCTCAGAATAACATTTTTAAATGTATAAAAATAAAATACATAGGTTTATAAATGACACCAATTACATCGAAGGAAAAGCTATCAAAATATTATTTAAAATGAGTTCAGACTACTGGTTAAGAATCTCTAGTCTAGGTAGTCACTCCTGATTGCATCTCATTTGTGACTGCTTTAGATTGCCAATATTTGGGTCATTTTAAAATTTCTTATCTCCTGAATAACATTTCTGTTATATTGGAAACAACTAGATTTAGCTTAAAATTCAGTCGAACCAAACTCTCCCATCCACAAAATTAAAAATGAAAAATAAATAAATAAAACTAGTACCAATTAGAGAGGTAGCTTGAGTTAACACTCCAGGGCCACCAGAAGAGAAGATGGTATGAGGAAGGCAGCTCTATCTCAGCAGTGTTACTGTGCAAGACTGACAAAACTACAATGAAGTTGATGTGTTGTGGTTTTTTTTTAATGAGATGAAAATAGTTTTTGGGGTGTGTGTGTGTGTGTGTGTGTGTGTATGGGGGGGGAACAGGGTTTGGGACTGTTTTTTTTAACCGCTGCTAAGGCCAGCTTTTGAGGCATTGATACTGGATGAATGAATCTTCAATAGAATCCACTTTTCCTGCCTTCCAATGGTTCTTCTGAAGACACAGGATATTGCTTAGAGCCAGGGACTGGCTGCATACTCTGAGAAATGACTTTCAGAAAAGAACTAGGCTCTGCTCCTCCCTTTAATTAAACTGATAATTAGCCAAGGTTACTTGAGGAAATTATTCGCAAAAATGTCATTAAGACTGTCTAAATATCACCTGATGTATTTGGCTATGGAGCTGTTTGGGTGGGGGTAGCTGAAAACCCACTTCTTCACAGTGATGAAGGACTTCCATTTTATAAGGGAGGAATCATCTCGGATGTCAAAGAAAACACTGTTTCAAGATGTTAATACTTGTTGAAAGCTCAGTGTACAAAAGTCAAACATAATACCAAGTGCAAAATATTCCTGAATGTTTTCAGCTGGTTTTATATTTGATCCTCGATGCAAATTATAGCTGCCCTGATCCAATCATCCCTTATCCCCAACCTATTATATGTTCGTCTGGGGAAGGGGAAGGGGTAACCATAATTCTGTAGCCCTCTTACATTGGCTTTGACTACAGCAAAGATGCTATAGCATCGAGATTTTTTTCACTTTGTGGCTTTGGTTTTTTTGTCATTATTGGTAGTTAGTTTTTTAATGACAGTTTCAGTTGAAGGCATGAACAGTTATGAAATCATGAAACTAATTGTCTGCATTTGAAAAGAGAAATTAATATTCTGAGTCGTCTTCCCAGCAACAACCACCGAGAAACCTTTAAAACAATGTGATTCGCAAAAAAATAAATAAATAAAATAAGAGACATTACCCAGGAATAAAGCTTCGTAATAAAATTTTAGGAGCACATGATCTAATGATTTTAGCATTTGCTTTATTTTTTTTAAGTTATCCTCCTAAGAAAGCAAAAATACATTTATTCATTAATCTTCAATAAAATAATGGCACCAGCAATGGCAAGTATTTCTAGATTATCTTCTTCATCATAACCTAAGGAAGCCACAAACATGAGATTGCTAAATGGATGAAACTATATTTACTCAATTAAACAGGAAGAAAAAAAGCCTCATTTTGTCATAACTGAGCTTCTGGTGAGTGGCAAATCACTATAGGCTCCAAGGGAAAAAATAATATATCAGATGGAAAGTTGCCATAAACAGTTTTCCATCAGGCAGATTTCAAAGCTTGATTTGCAGTAAGTAAAGATCATTATTCAACCAAAGGTATCCAGAGTCCATATTGTTTAAATGCCCCCAAATGTTTCTGAAAACGACACTGATCCGATTTTGAGTTTTCACCGTTCTTTCTGTTACACTTACTTGCAGCCCTTGCTAACCATGTGTGTGCTGCCCTGGCTATCAGTACGAAAAAAGGCAACCCGAGAAAACCAGAATAAGCAGACAAGAGTATTTCTGGCTATGATTTTTATACAGTCCCCACGGAGAGGAAGTAATATTACATTTTAATATGTCTTCATTTGATTGTTATTACTCTGCTTCCCAGGAGGCTAAGCTGCTGCATGGATCTTGGCTGTGTCCGGCCCATCACGTTGGTAACATTGCTCTAATCAGATGGAGAATTAAGCTGCTGGATTTGTGCCTATATATGGCTTTCCATTCACAAAGAAATTAGAAAGGATGGCAAGAATGCAAAATCAAGGCTGTTTCACTCTAAAAACTAAAAAAAAATCCCTACTACCTTCATTATTTAAAAAAAAAATATTTAAACTATAAAACTCGTGAAAATTCCAGCCTGGCCTATACACTAAGCACTATTTCTTATGTTTAAATTACTTTTAAGTATAGATGAGCAGAAGGAGAGGATTGAAAACAGTTTGGTATCCCAAATTCAATAGAAGTATCCCTCAAAAAAGAAAAGACCAATTAAAGAGAGAGAGGAACTGAATAACAGTTGAAACATTTTCTATAGAAGTAAAAACTTGGACTTTGTGAAAAGCAACACTTATTATTATCAATTCAATCCCATTTGATTGATATAATAAATGATATAATAATCCCAATTTCATTTAACTCTAAAGCAAATTCATGATTAAGGACTGGACTAGTGATTTCTTTGGTACAGGGAACAAGTCCTGGGTGAAGAAATGCCTTCTACCGATGTAGGCCAGCATCTTCTCTATAGCTTAAAGCCTTAGAAAGTTGCCTAAAGCACAGAGAGGTTAAGGTTAAGTGACTTACCCTGGGTCACACAGCCTAGCTTCAAGGCTAACTCATCTACTATGCTGCATCTATGTGAAACAACTTACTTAAAAAAAGAACAATAACAAATCAAATCCCACATGGAGTCTATTCTATGCTTGCTCTTCTCTTCCACCATGCTATGATGTACACCCCATGTGAGGCTGAGGTTTCTTAGGTCCACTCCACCTCCATACAGAAATGCAGCCTTTCAAGACAGATTTCTGACATCTCAATAGAGGGAAAAGGAATAAGCATTTAATAGTGCCTTTTATGTGTTAGATACTGTGTTAAGTGCTTTTTACAAATACCATCTCACTTGATCATATCAGAAGACTTTTATGTAGAAAATGAAGAAATTAACACAATATAATCTATAAAGAAAGGGAGGTAAAGTGATTGTTTAAAATGCACATGAAATATAAACTAGATTATGCTTTTCCTTTTTACAAATCTTTGGGTTTCCACTAGAAACAAAAATGGAATGAGTTATGCCAGCCACGGAACACGTAGGTGGATAGATGTTAGGTTACTTAATATGAAAAGTATTGTGCAACAAAATCAGGATACATCTATCTTAACTCACTGTCATCAAATGTTAACACATTCAAAAATATACTTCAAGAGATGAGGACCAGAAAAAGAGTCAACTTCTAGGCACCAAACTGAAGCGGTATGATGCCTCAGTCAGCACTAACCACACATGGCTTCCCTTTGAAGAGAGAGATAGTGTGGTATAAAGAGACAGCCTTGTAGTGAAGCTAGACCTGTGTTCAAGTCTATACTCTTAACACGTGCTGACTATGTGATACAGGTCCATGCATCTCAGCTCTAGCAAACTCTCCAAGACTCCACTGGGGAGAAGGTGTCAACTTGAATGTCATGACAGATGGAATTTCCTCACCTGAGAGTTTCCTACACCAATGTCTACTTCCTATTCCATCCTTTTAAGGCAGCTAAGGACTAAACATGGTCATGACCAAAGACATGCATTCAACCAAAGACAAACGTTACTTTTGCTTTGTAGCCAATTAAGGAATTTCAGGGAAAGCATGGGACAAGGAAACAGCTAGGTGCAAAAGCAGCAAAGAGCTTTCTGAGAGCTTTTGGAAAATGCCCTGAATGAAGAGCACAGCATGACTTTCCAAGAGGGTTGCTAGACTAGTCTGTCACTAAGAACAAGAGTCATCAGCATCCTTTCAAAACTCTACCTAGGAACTTCTTCACATGAAAGCCAATTTCACCTTCTTTTGAAGCAAACGCTGTGGATGCTTCTATGTATTTTCCCTTTGCAGCAGTAAAGAATCAACTGGTACAAGAACAAACCTCTCCATGAGGAAACATGCAATTCAGCATTTCTTAACACTCCTTGATTTTTCTTAACTCTCCCATCCATGTTTTATTGGTTTTTCTTTACTAAAATGAGTAGGTTATTTTCACTTGTAAAACATTGTACCATGTTTGTGATTTTTGCATCTATGAAAATCTCATACAAGATCCAAGTGTCATGTGTTCTAGCCATTTCAGGCCAAAAATTCAAAATGCTAATAGTTACTTTTTTGAGAGGTAAAACTAAACCATATAAAAAACTGATTTAGATGGGATTATACTTCACAGCTGAAAGGACCTTCAGGGTCTTGTTTTAAAGATGCGGACTTGCCCAGTGTCACCCAGATGGTAAGCGTTACAGGCAGGATTTGAGCCCAGGGCCCCTGACTCCAAGGTCTGTGCTGTCTACCATATCAAACTGCCTCTAGAGGAGCAAGTTACAATTTAATCTTTTCGACCTGTTTAGTATTTCCCACAAATACCAAAAGGCTACTGCATATACATTAATTCTGAAATAAAAGATAATATGTAATGGCTTACCTTCTCTTCTAGTTTGCAATATGCATTATGTGTAATAATCTATTCTACAAATAGATTGGAAAGGAAAAGGATGGGAATTTGGAGATTTAAGATTTTTAAAAAAGATACTTCGATTTGAACATTAACTCAGATCTTTTCGTGACACTTACTGTTCCAGCCATCCTTGATGAGAGAAAAGGAAGTAGTGCAGATCTGATTGAAGAAGGCCAACACAATGCATGTGCCTTACCTACATATCCCTGGGTGTCAATCTCAAACGTACAGGGATTCAGAAAACAACAAATTCCACCTCCTCTTACTCATAGATTGTCACAGTCTTTTAAAACCACACAGAATATTTACAGCTCAGACCACTTAATTTAATCAACTTGCATTCCAGAGGCCATCATTAACTTTGTTTAAAAGACAAACCTTGACTGTCACTTCCTAGTCCCTAGAGCAAAACAACAGAGTCCAAAGTACCTTGCCGAGCTCCCTCCAACTCATCCTTCTTTCCCAGGAAGATCAAATGGTCCTTGCCATAATAAATTGTCTGCCTTTCTTCAACTAGAAGTATGCTAAAATGCATGAAACTTAGTATGGTGGAGTTTATTTTATTCTCTTCTCCTATCAAACACTCTCCCCTTTGCCCTCCACCTCAAAAGAAAACCCAACAAACTCTCTAGCTAGACCCATCACTGTATTCCCCGTATAATTAAGTTCTAAGAAAAGAATTCTACTGGGGTGGAGAATCCTTTAATAGGCCCCAAATTCTATGGCTAAAAAGTTATGAAGACTCATGCTCATTAGGATAAGTTCCGAATTGATTTTATAAAAAAGCTGCTTTAAGAGATCTTGTCTTATTGCCACAGTGATTCAAACAAGGTAAATTTACGGAAAGTTTGAATGTCAATAGTATAAAGAGATTATGCCATTATGCACGTAAGAGGGAAATTTTATTATCGACAAAAAGCCATTAATTAAGATGAGTTGGAGTTTCTTTAAGAAGGTAACTAAATGATCAGTTTCAACTGAAGTCAGTAAACATTTTACACAGTTGGCCTTCTTCAGACAGCAAGAAGAGCTTCATTATACACAAACAAATATAAATAGAGAGAAATGCTTCCCTATTGCCATGATGAGGTCTGCTTAACAAAACTAATGGGATTGGTTAACATCCAAGTGACTGTTATTTTCTCTACTGGCAGTTTGGAAGGAAAAAAAAGGAATATATGAGAGATATTATCTGAGGAAGCATTTTTTGTACCCTCCCCTCCCCATTCATTTCTGACTGAATCTGCTGTTAAAAAACAAAACAAACAAAACCTCAGCTTTTGTATAACGATGGAAATGTCTGGTTAAGAAAGGGTTATGGTAAAAACTTCATAATGATTGAAAAAACCCAACAACCAACCAACAAACTCACGAACCTCTTGCTCATTCTACTGTCACTAATTGCATGCAATGATATTAATGACCCAGTAATTGCCAGACGAGTGGCACTGAAGTGGAAAACATCATTTTGAGGCAGAGTTCATCTCTAGGTGGTAGGACATCACCACTGACTGAGTTAATGTCTACTGACAGTTTAGAATATAACACTAGAGATGAGAAAATGTGCCCCTGTGATGGTATAATAGTTTAGATGGACATGACGTTATTTGCTTTGACCATCTAGAGACCAGCAGTAACCCCAATAAAGTGCTACTGTCTGAGTTTGCCCTATAGATGAACCTAATTCCTTTCAGGGGAGATGTTCTATACTATAACAATCTAGAGCAATTTTCCACATGTTTGCTTCAATAAAAGAATACCTTCATCTCCTGATTTTACATCAGGCACAACAAAACTGGGCTTCATTGCAAACACAAAAAGTTATTTACAATCACATAACTATCCTTCAGTAACACATAGTTTGGCACCTCTGTAATTTGATCAATTATGATACTACCGGGGGATTTGCCAAAAACAGTAGCACTTTTACTTGGCTAAGCTAGTCAGAAGTTTAATACGTATGTGAATACGCATGTGCACTTAGGCGTTGCTGTTAGGAAGATGTAGATGGCGTTTGTATAAGAATTGTATCCTACAGCATCTTTCATTGGAGGGTTTCACAACCTTTTATAACGGCACAGGTCTCTTAAAGAAATGGAGGTGCATCCAGTTAAGTCACATGGCTGAGCTCCCCAAACTGGTTACTAGGATGACTGTGAGAATCCAGATCTAACAGATTGCTGACTAAACCACAATAGCAGGGTACTTTCTTGCATCTTTCTCCATCATTTAAAAGTAATAGTTTAATTAATTTACCTTTTGTGGGGTTAAGATCTTTAGTTAGCTACCAAATGATGCCAGGGACTAGAGGCCCAACATAATATAACCATGGAAGTCATTCTATGTTCAGTCTCTCTCTCCCTTTCTCTTTCTCTGTCTCTTCTGCCTCCTCCCCACATAAAATGACACACATATACCCACTATGTGCATACATATAGATATATGTGACTATGTATTCCCAAATCTCCAAGTTTATGTTTTTTACCTGTTTTCTGTATTCCTAATATGTGAGAGACAGGGTAATGTAGTAGATAAGAGGGTTGGACTTGGATCTATCAAATTGGGGTTCAAATCACGCCACAAATACTTTTTAATCTGTAATTATAGGCAGTTCACTTCATCTCAGTTTCCTCATTTGTAAAATAAAGATAATATTTGTGCTACTTGCCTCATAGTGTTGTAAGGAAAGTGTTTTGAAAACCAAAAAGATAAGTGTAAGATGTTCTTAATGCTATATTGTTATAAATAGATGCTATTAATGAAGATCTCTTTGAAAAAAAATGTGTGAATACACTATAAAAGTTCATTATAGGTAACAGCATGGGGTTTTTTGGGGCATGGGTGGTGGGGTAACATAGCTTCTGTCTGACCAATAGAGACTTTAGGCACATCCCTGAAGAGGAATGTTTTCCTCAACTGCTTTAATTCTTTAATTCAGCTTCTTTTAATTCTTATAGCGCTGCCAACTTTACTACAGGAAACTTGGCATGAGGACTTGGATTTAGGGAACAAATATGTGTGGCTTCTTAAAATTATGTAAATATGCCTCCACATAGTAATAGATATTTATAATGTCTTTCTACACCTATGTTGGATATTCCTTTTTAAAGCATTTCATTTTGCTTGAGACTTGGATCTTGATGAATATTTAAAGGCTAAGAAGAGAATTTGTTTCCTTTTTTGTGTTAGTACTGTATCTCCAGTATTGTTAAATCATTTATAAAGCTAAGTGAACTAAAAAGGGCTATAAATAAATAGTAGCTTAGATATTAAATTGTATCTTATGAAATATTAAAAGTAGTTTCATTCTGAGCAATTCCTAAATAATTTTTTCCCACTAAGTAATCATTCTTCATTTTCTGTCTGCTTTCACATCTATTTTCCATATAATATTTTTAGTTTCTCTTTGCTCACCAACCCTTCAATCCTTTTCAAATGATCTTGTGCTTTCATTTGCTGCCCTTGGGAACAGAGAGGTGGTACTTAACAGATTTCCTGAGATACTACCTCTGTCTGGCTTTAAAGGAGATAAACCATCACAACTACCCAGGTAATGCCACTGAATGTGAACAAATACCATCAATCTATTTTTAGCCGTATTCTCTTCCAAGCCCTGTGTAGTCACAGACAAAAATCCCAATGGGCCACAATTCCATTAAGCCCTGGGGCCACAGACTTTGTTTAGCCACTAGAAGTTATGCAGGCATTAAGATTTTCCTTCCCTAATAACCTAACTTTTATGAGCTTTATTTATCTTCAGCTCAGTAAGTAGTTTTGCTGGTACACACCCTTTTGAGACCAATTCAGAAAGTGACCTTCAAACTAATCACTTTACATTACAAAATGATAGACATAGTTTATCTAATATTCTGACAGAGGGGAAAATCTGGGTACTAATGTACTTCCTGGCTAGTCACATCAACAAGACGGCTTTTAAATACTTAAAAAAAAAAATCTACAGGAGACATTTCAAATTACATTAGACCACTCCTAAATTTTCAATTGCTACAGTTTTCTTTATGTTAAAGGGATGAGCAAAAACTTCTGACTTTAGAGTTAGATGGAAATACAAGGTGGGGAGGAGGATGATTACACATATCTGGAGATTCCTCCCTGTCTGTCTCTTGTAGGTATTAAAAAGGATCTAACATGCTTGGGCAATATCGGGTACCAGAGGATTCAAGTGAGTGTTTCTTAGTAACAGGAAACAGAGGAGAAAAGTACTTTATAATAACCAGAGAAAATGAGTAAGGGAGGGCTTATAATTGGATCATAAGTTACTGAAACTTATAAACTTCTTCATGTTTTATTTTATAGATGGTTTTCAAATGAAAAATTACAGGTTTAACAACCCACCTTCCCTAGGCTCTCTAGTTTTTGCAAAAGGACCATTGTGCCTTTGATTCTACAGAAAATATGGCACTCTTTAGGCCACAAAGTCTGGGGAATGATGGACTCCTGTAGACATGCTGGTGGGCCATGGGTGTCATTTATAAAAGTGACACATTTTAAGGATAAAATCAGAAGAGTTAACAGTAACATCTGGAAGTAACCTAGTACTTAAAGGTTTGTAAAGGACTTTATTATATTGCTTGAGACTCACTACAACCCTCTTGGGGGTTATTAGTACCCCCATTTTACAGATGAACAAAGTAAGGCTGAAGGAGGTTAAATGATTTGTTTAGGATCACACAGCAAGTGTGTAACTGTGAAGTAGGATTTGAACTCAAGTCTTCCTGAGTTCTCTATGTCTCTAGTCTGGTGCTCTATGCACTGTGACTCTTAGCTGTGTCTGTAAAAAGGATCATCGATTTACAAATGATCCATCAGATTACAACAACAAATGTATATTTCAGTTATTGTTAGTAAAATATAACTACAACTGGAACCATTACTATTTCTTTATCTAGCTGCCTCTTCTCATTAAATTTGGCTATTTGAAATACTGGAAAAACATTTGATCACAAAATATATACAGTATGGGGTTTGGAGGTTTGGGTTGTTGGTTAGTTGGCTTTTTTGTTGTTGTTGTTTTTTAAAGCATATAACCATTTTACTTAGACATATGACTATGCTTCTAGAAATCATACAAAAAAGAAAAATTTGAAAGGTTAAGTTATTAAAGCCAGATTACTTAGGAAAGAGGTTACGGAGTATTTTAGCACAAAAGAAAAGTAAATTCATGCATACTATAACAAGGAGACAGGGATATCAAACGCTCTCCTTTTTTGGTCTTAATACTTTAAATGTACTATAGTATCCATTTAATAATTTTCATTCATTTTGCCATTCTGAATAGAAAAAAAAATAAACTTCTAAACTTCCTCTGAATCCTACCAATTTTGTAAGCTGGTATGAAATACCTATTCTGGAGAACTGAACTAACAAAGGCCTTTAGAATGTCTTATTCACTTAGGCAGTAGTGTTTCTTCAAGAATGTTTTACTAGGGTATGGAATGTTGCAGTGTGGCTCTGGGAAATACCACACCCATGTATGAATTTACTGGGCACACCTCAGTATATACTTTATAAAAAAGAAAAAAAGTTCTTAATCAAACATAATCTTTGGGGCCTAGCTTTTTAAACTATTCTTTCAGATCAGGAACTTGATGGTTTCTAACAAGACAGTGCAGCAAATATAGAGGCAGCTAAAGCCCATATAAAGCCAAACCAAGATCTAGTCTCTTAATAGAGATTTCTTTGTCCACCCAACAGCTTTGTCACAGCTATTATTCACTGACTTAATTTTTTTTAAAACTAATAAAGTGGCTTCTACTTTTAATGCAACCTCTGACTCATGTAATGTTGGTCATACAATGAAAACCTCTTTATAATCCTTTCACATGTACTTTGCCTGGCTCTTTTAGGAGGTTGGATGGCCAATCCACAAAACCATGAAAGGGTAGGTGTTCAGGATTGCCAAATCACCAAAATGCTGATTCATTCAGCTCTGGCTTACCTCCTTGAAACTCAAAATTTAAACCAGGCATGCAAAGTGTCCAAACAGAAGCTCTGTAGCATAGTTATAAAGGAAAACACCACATTTTCCTAGAAACACTTTGCCAATATTAGTTTGAGCACTAAATCAAAAAGGATTTGCTTGCCTTTGGAAGACGGGCTGCTATTATGGCACACAAGTAGTTTCTTTTTCACAACTAACACAAATGTGCATTAGGTGCAAGAGAAAAACTATTACATAGTTACATAAAATTATTAGTTTTAAATCCAATGAACATCTTATTCTATTAAAGAGTAGGGGATCTTTGTAGGACCAAAGAGTAATAAAGCACTTCTTCAAACTCAAACACTCCGTGTTTAATTTAAGACCAAAGCCAATCATTTAGGCAAGTCATTTGAAAAAAAATTGATATTAAATATTTTTTAAACCACACATATTCCATTTTGCTGGATGTCAAAGCAAATGTTCTTCTAATGTAAGCTACAATAATGTCTCCACATAGTTTTTACAAGGCTTTTCCTAAGGTGATAGATACTTTGTAGGTCTAATAGTGTAATTTCAACTAATAAAGATTTACTTTTAGCCTTCCAAAATGGCCATCTGTGTTTTAAGATTTGGTGACACTTTAAATCAAAGGTCTTAGTTATTATACGCCAGAAAATCTTTAATAATTTCACTGGAAAATGTAAAAAAAAAATCTCATGTTTGCATTTTTACATTTCACTTGGGGGTTGTTGCATACGGATGAATTAATCAATTGATATTTTGAATTACCCCCATACCATGCTAATCATACTCTCCTTCAAACTCATTCCTCTTCCTTCCTCTACTGTAGAGAGAGCACAGTGCTTTTCATTGTTATGGTATTTAAAACCTTGTTATTATGAAGAATCATATAGAGTTAAGTATATACAGTACTTCCCTTTTCATAATGCTAAGCATATTAAATACTCTTTGAATGAATTAATTAATAAAAGATCCATGGTTTTAAAAGTTTGCCTACTTCTAAAATACAGAGTATTTGCTCTCTAAGCATCATTAAAAAAAAATGCTAGTATAGTACCATTTTGTGAGTGTCCTGATACCAGAAGTAATAATTTCAAAACTTTAAATCACCTGGGTTTCTGTGGAAAGAAATAATTTCTTATCTTAAAATTCTCCTCCTATTGCCTTGGAAGAATATGAAAAGGAAAAAGAATTAGCATTGAGATTTAGACTAGAGTTTTAAGTTGTTTTCCATCCTGTCCCCCATTTCTAAGAGGCCTACATAAAAACCAGTTCTGTGGGGCTTAAGAGGAGTTTTCTCTAGCATCTCAAAACAGAACTCAACAAACTCATGGTATCTAGAAATCTCATCATGTTGCCTAAGCTCTTTTCAACAATGTATACATGTACAGATTTCAATATTAAAATTCAGCCATACTGAAATTAGACATTCAAAGTATTATATATAAACACAGTTCTTTCTGGAAGTAGAAGAAAGGAGGCATCAATAAGAAGCAGAGGACATTCTCAGTATCCAACAGCTGGACCTCTTGGGACCCCGGGCGCTAGAGGAACATATTGGAGAGATACATTTCTGAACATATCAGGGCTCCACTGAGACCAGTTACAGACCACATCTTGTTGTGTGCAGATCCCCTGCTAGAGCTTCTCCCCACACGGGCCCCCATCAAAACCACATACAAATGTTTGTAGAATAGACCAATGAATGAATTTTAATGTCTTCTGCTATTATGGTTGATCTACCTTGTAGTATTTTTCCCAAGGCAGCATTTAAACAACTGAACTTATTCAAGTTCAACTAAAATCCGGTATAGTAAAGATATTACATTATGCATTAGAGTTACTAGCAAACAGACCTATCTCTCCTTCCTTCCCCCAGAAAGCAGTGAAACTGAGTCAGACATGTACCTATAGCAACAACTTCTGCTTTCTAACCCTTCTCTGTTACGTCTTCCAACTCACACAGTTACCTCTTCCCTACTCTCCATCCATCTTCCTATAAGTTACTTGCTCAAAAAAAAGATGTGGGCTCAAAGCTTGCCCCTTCTTGGATAAAAGTTCTACCTATCTATCTTACTGAATGGTAGAGGTAGGGAGAGATACAATTCTTTTTATTTAGGGCAAATCTCAATCTTTACTAAGGTTAAATTTTGCGATTATTTGTGCTGAAACCTTAAAGCCTCCACCTCTTTCTCCACCTTTCTTTTCTCCTTGACTGTCTTCAAGGGGATTCAGGGGGAATGCACTAAACTATACTTGCCCATTTGAAAGCACTTTTTAATGACACTTCCCTATGAAATTAATGTCATTCCTTCCTTTTGTGTCTGATTTCTAGATCTGGAACAAATTTTTGAGCCCTGTCTTAAAGCTTCAGCAGTTCTGTAAAATAGTAGTTCTCACAATCTTATAAGAATAACAATGAGATGGGGGAAAAGCCATAAGAGAATATAACTTTCGGTTGCTTTAGCTTCTTGGTAAACTTCAGAGCCCAAGATACCTTCTCTAATTATTTGATATACATATTCTAAGGGGTGCACAAACAACCCTTCAGTTATTTAAACTAATTACTATGACCCCCCCACCAGGTTAAGAAATATTGAAGCCATGTTATTACATCATTTTTATAGGAAATTATCACTGTTCACAAGCCAATCACGCAGATACCACCACCGAGTCATAAAATGTGTGTGTGTGTGTAATTCCTATGATTTAATAGCTCAGTATAAGCTATTGATTCAAAAAGTGAAATGCCATTGGTGTAAGTGGAACCCCATTTTCACCATGTTAATAAAAACTGTGCAATAATACTCACTTTTGCAGACACTTGGGTGAACTAATTTTATGTACTTGAATCCCAATTCTGCTACTACTATCTATGTGATCTTGGGTAAGTTGCTTAACCTCTCTGGATTTTTTCTTTATCAGCTAAATAAGGGAGTTAGACTAGATCATCTTTAAGGTCCCTTAATATTTGCTCTAAATTCTATGACTCCATAAGTAACATTTCATGTAATTCAGAGCTTTATCTCTCTTATTAAGTAATAAAGCTCATATAAGGGTTATCTACCCCAACTAAAAATCATCCATAACAATTTTACTCATTTATTATGACTCAAAGGTCAACTGGAGAATAATATGTCTGTTGCTTTCAAGTTCTATGGGTCTTGTAAAGGAATCAGAGTAATCACAAGGGTCATTTCACTAAGTATTAATCCCCCTACTGGATTGTGAGCCATCATTGATCCATAGTGCCTTCATACCAGAGTGGGAACTCATTACATGTTTGTTGAATGAATGAATGGATGGATGGATGAATTGTGATGTCTTCTATTATAACTGGTCTGCTTTGAACTATTTACCCTGAAGCAGCATTTTTAAAAACTCTAAATTTATTCAAATTCGGCTACCTTTGGAATCGTAAAGGATGTGACCCTGTACATCTGAACCACTTACTAACAAACAATCTTATTCCACCACCCTGCCAAAAGCAAACTGAACCAGATTCAAACCATCAGAGTCCTAACAAATCTCATTTCTGAAGTATAAGTATTTTTACTTACATAGTAACTATATCTTACTTTTTTAAATTAGGAAAGAATCCCTTGATGTTACTTTTATGTTTCCTCCTTAATCTGATTTTCTGATCCCTTAGATTGACTTTCATTTTCTTTTTTCATAATTGTCCCCTTACCTACAATATCACTTTGCCCACTTTTTTATTTTGTGTGACTTATTCTGAATGTATCACTCTGAATTAACTTGGTTTAAAAGCTGATTTGTAGTTATCTGTAGAGTTCCAGGTTCAAGAAAAGGCCAAGAGACAATGATATGAAGTCGATTTTAGTACTGTTTCTCATTTCAGTGAAAAATGTTTTGATGCTTTTGCTTTGATTAGAATGAAATATATTAGGAAATATCTATTACGTGCCCAGATAGTCCCAGTAGAAATTAGAGTAACAGCCTGTAAAGTATTAACTTAGTGTAGTAAAACCTGGTAGCTTAGTGGAATGAGACAGCCAACAATAGTTTCCAAATTGATTACAAAAAGTAGTTTAAGTACTGGGAGATTCTGATTCAACATCCTCTATTTCAGAGGCATTATGATACAAAAAGAGAGAGAGAGAGATAAAGAAAGGTGGGGGGGGCATGGTAGAGTACAGGTTAAGAGCCAAGCTGAAAGCAGAGAAGACCAGGGTAAAGGTCCTGCTTAGGACACATCCTATATGATCCTAGGCAGGTCATTTATGCACTTACTCAATTGTTCCCTATTTCAATGAAATCACAGGCCTAGTCCCTATCCCTTTAATACAAATAGAACCTTCTACACAGTAAGTTCTCAATTAATATTTGTTGATTTCATCAAAAGATTTGCTAAGAGTTGAGAATAAAGACCTATGTAAATTTAAAATTTAAATAATTATGTGTACCTGTCAAATCAAAAAAATTTTCAGTATTACAGGAATTCTCTACTCCCACCTCTGCCAAAAAAAAAAGTCTCTGGATAATTGTATCATTTCACTTTGTCAAAATTCCACCTAGTTCAAATCCTGGCCTTCCGATACTATCTTCTTATATATACTGATTTCAAGCACCCAATTAATACATGTTGATTTCATTAATTAAAACTTATTAATAAAAGCAATATCTGACCTGACCCAAGGATGCAAACATTCATACTATGTGTGATCTCTCAAAGACTGCTCCATATGCAATATAGTTGACATTTCTGGGTTGCTATGATTTGTACTGCTTGTGTATAATTCTCCCAACAGTTGTTAAGGCCCAAAGTGTGTCAACAAAAATAAAATGAATTATCATAAAGTCTTAACTCTAGCTCTTCATATCAAACATCTTAAGCCAGTTTTAACTAAAAGATAATCATGATGATCATGGTCAAAAGCAACCACAAGGTTTCTAAGACAAAGTCCCACCTATTTTTTTTCAAGGCAAGATATAATTTGCGTGGGATACAACTATCAAAGCTTCATAGGCAATCATTAAAATAGATTTTGTTAGTGAGAAAGCAAAAATATACAAATGTTTGAAGTAGCTACTAGTTATTAGGCAAACCCTTTTCTCATTTTATGCATGTATACACACAATCTTTACCTAGAAATATAATGTGCATTTAGCCAATATCATTATTATACTGCAATAAACCGAGTTGAGTTTCAAAGTAAGCATTTGAACACAGATATCCTCAATGAAACAGATTTACCAAGAAATCATTTTATGAAAGCATACAAACCCATTCAGCTTATCTTTAATATTATAAATCAGTAATAATATTTGCATTTTGTACTTACATATAATGTAATAATCTTTGTTTTTTTGAAATTCTAAACCCCAGAGGTTAGGGCTGAATTCTTGAAACTTGATGGTAAATTTAACATCTTGGTCTGGCTTGGCACAGTTGAGCAGAGGTGTGTTTTCCTTTTTAATAGTGCATTTATCTGCTTGGTCTTTATCAACCATATAGACTTTATAATATTCATACTGGCCAACAGTTTTAGAGTCCACCTTTGGGCAGATTATATCCAGTTTGTCTCCTATCTGTGGGTATAGTACCAGTCCTTGTCCAGGTAGAAATCTAAAAGAACCAAAAACAGAAAAGAGATGTCATTTGAGTTGAACTGCATAATGCAATATTTCTACAATTTCCCACTGGGCCGCTCTATACCCTCAATAACCAAATTTGTCCTCTATCACATCACCCTACCAAGGGATGGTCTACCACTAAGAGCTTAGAGATCAAGATTTAAAGGGGTGGAAGGGGAGAGGAATAAATAGACCCTTTAAGAGAAGCAGTGTGTTCGGTCCTGCTCTAATTATTTACCCACCCCCTCAGTCATAATGTTTCAGTGGTTCTTTGTTTAACTCTGCAAGAAATTTTCCTTGGTGGTGAGTCAGACCTTCCCACCTGTTTGTTTTGTATGTGTGTATGTGTGTTTAAACGAATTGGCAGCTTTCATGTATTGGGAATTCCATACAGAGATCTCATCAATCTCAGAGAACAGTGGATGTACTAACACTTTGTGGTCCTGTTATTTTCCATTTGCTGTTGATGTTAATTAACAGACAAGTTTCATCAAGAATGTTTCAAATTACTTATCATAATTAGTCAGTCACTGATCAAACAATAGGTTTTTTATATACTGAACAAAAGAAATGTCTTACAAACCCATAAAAGATAACTAGAAATAATTAGTTGTAATATTGATTCAGCTGCAAGATGAAGGGCCCTCCTCTTGCAGGGACAACAGCCACTGTCCTTCTGGACTAATCTTTTTTTTTTTTTTTTTTTTGAAGATGTATTTGCTCCAATTACTGCACAGAAGCAATGCTTTGGAATGAAGGCTACTGATACAATATCCCCTAATGCCTGAAGCTAAAAGCTTCCCGCCCCTCTTTCTCTTTCAGGCCCTCCATGCTGCTGAAAGATCTTTCTTAATGGAGTTTCTTTGAGAAGCTGAAACAAGAGCTTCCTAATGAACATCCTTCTACAACTGCTAACATTAAACAACACACTTAGAAATCCCAGCTCATTCGTAGGCAGCCAAGCCTGCAGGCTCATTAAAATATTAAAGCCTGAGAACAAAGCCCTAGGTTTTGAATCCTTCCAATACAATCCTTTATTTAACTGAAGAAGCCCACCAGCTATGATTATTATTGGGTCATCATTCACTGGTGAATATGAAAAAAAAATATGGTTTAACACCCCCAATTTCAAATCCATATGGGGACTTGCTTGGTCCCATAAGCTTATGATTTATACTAATGAATGGCATTAATTTTCTCTTTAAGTGCATTATGTTAGTTCCGAAGCAGCATGTAACATGACAAAGAGAAATTTAATTACAGGTTTATTTTTTTAAAATGCCATTTTATGGCAGGAAAAATGTATGTTGTATACTACAGTATGCCATTCTCCCTTGGGCTTTTTTTCATTTTAGAGCTAAAAAAAACAAACAAACAAAAAAACCCCCAAAACCCAACAACCCAATTTCTCCTTTAATGGCCCCCTTTGTAGCCTATTCATATTGTCAGAAGTAATCCAGAAGCGAATCTAATATAAAAGCCCTCCCTAACGTAAAAATCAAAATGTCTATTTGGCTATTATACCATCACTATACTAGAGCTGTAAATTAGAAACGACTTTCTAGTTGTACCCTCAAATTAACCCATGGTTTTTCCAGAAGTGTTAATGATATAGCTCATCACAGTATCTTCTCTATTTTTATTTGTTGCATATATGGTATTTTCTTTGGAAGAACCAATAAACTCAGTCCCCACTAGTTGACTACTTGGGATGGTGTTCCAAGTACATTTTCTTATGAGAAACCTGAGTCCTAGAGAAGTAAGGGACTTGAACAAAGTCCTACTGCTAGTAAGTAGCTGAACTTGGATTTGAACCCTCCCACCCCCAGTTCTTTTACTCCACATCCAGCACCCTCTCCCACTCCTCACTGCTCCATAGCTTTGACGTCCACTTTCCGCCTATATGTGAGGAATCCAGGTAATTTCACCTACTCTGTAAAGGAATCAGCAGTCTATCTGTCTACCACTAAACTTTTCTTCTGAAATCTGGCTCCTTGTAGCCTATGGTATAATAATAATAATAATAATAATAATAATAATAATAATAAAATTAGTATGTTCTGAGCACTTTGTAATTATTATCTCACTTAATCCTCACAACTCCAAGTGTGTGTGTGCGGTGGGGTGGGGGGGGGGGGTTAGACGCTATTATCTTTCCATTTTACAGATGAGGAAACTGAGGCAAACAGAGGTTAGGTGACCTGCCTAGGGTCACGCAACTTCTAAGTGTCCAAGGCTTGATTAGAACTAAGATACTCCTGACTCCAGGCCCAGCACTCCACTCTTTGTTCCACCTTCTTCTGCTCAGTGTGGTACCTTACTGCAAACTCAAATTAGCAAGATAGACATAAAACTGTTCTCTTCTCTACATACCCATTCTTTTGTGTTCTGTTTTACCATCAACCTCCTCAGGAAGCAGGAGGCATGGAACATGCCACTAAGCTTTCTTTCCCTTTACATTAGCAAAATTCACTTCTTTTTTAAAAAAAAATCTCCTAGCGCTGCCTTTTCCTTTCAATCGCTGGAACCACACACACACACACACACACACACACACACACATAACACTTTTGTTATGCTTTTCTGAGGAGTCCACAGGTTTCAAGCCGACTGCAAAGAGGGTCCATGAGACATGAGGTCTATGATCTTTTCCCAGACCGCACTCCATTTCTAAACGATGCTTGCCACACTCTCCCTTTTCTTCTTCATTTAAGAAGCTCCTGAACTACCCATTTCTTTATGAGAATTTTCCTGAATAGGTGAATAGGTGGAGATTTTCTCCTTCAGCTTACGTAGGCCTACAACTCCTGTGAGTTTCTGTATTATCCACTTGACAAGAGTATGGTTTGCCTTTTTTTTTTAACTTAATCCATGTTTATGCTACAAAAGCAAAATGAAAAACTAAAGCAATTTTCTAAGTAATTTGAGGGTTTTTAAAATTGCTTTTAAACTTTGATCACTTTTTTTCCTTTTTAAAGTTTTATTGATGTGTATTGTTTTTACATTACATTTACGGATTACGCCCACTTCTTGAGAGGTCTCTTGTAAATAAGCAAAACGGTTAAGTGAAACAAATAATACAGTGACCTCATCTGAAAATACATGCGATATTTCACATATGCAATACTCTCCCATTTTTTAAATGAACAGAAACCTATTTTTTCTTTCTCACTCTCTACCCCATCAGAAAAAAAGAAAAAGATTTCCTGTAAAATATCTAACAAGAAAAATAAATTCCCTCTACATGTGTATATAATTGTATGTCTCCATCTTAACCCTAAATCTATCACCTCTTTGAAATGACCCCAATGACTTAGATACTTGGGGGAAAGCATGGGAGGTGGGGGTGGGGATAGGGTATTCCTTATATCATCTAAACAACTCAATTTTCTAATTCATTATGCAAAGGTAAAGCTAGACTTGATTAATATTTTAATAAATTTATCTATTCAATGTTTATTGAGCATCTCTTAGTTTAAAAAATTAAGCTCACATAGGGTTAAGATCACATCAATTTATCTATCTTTATATGGGACCCAACATGTGAAAACAAGTGTTTTATAATTTCAAAAAGTAATAATAATGGTAATCATGAAAATTAATAAAGCCAGCATCAATTTACATTTTAAAAGGCATGAAATAAAAAAGTAATGTTTTAATATATCAATTATCCAGTGTTAGCACTCAAAACTGAAAAATGTGTCATTATGCACTTCTTTTATTTACTGTTGGAGAAACTGGGCAACAGCTTAGTATGCTGGTCTAAAGTAGTGATTAAACAATTCAGTAAAAAAAATAAGTAATTTATCTACCATTTATCAGTAAGATAAGATCCAATATCTTACATGAAATGATCCAAAGAGTTTTACGAAGTATTAAAAATCAAAGCAATCACAAATTTCCATAAGAAAACTAACCCACTTGCTTACTATACCACAGGTATATCAGAGAAATACATAATCTCTGAGTTTGAAGGACTTGAGAAGTCATCTAATTCAATTAGTATAAGGACAAAGAATTGGGAACTCAGAGCTGAGCCAACTCATTCTTTTTTTGAATAGCTCTAATGGTTAGGAAGTTTTCTTCAAGCCCACAAATGAGAATTCTCATGCACTGAAAAATAAGTGATTACTCAATAGTCTATGGTTGTTATAAAACTAAAACAGACTTCCTGATTCTTCTTCCAAAATTCAATCTACTATATATGAAAAAAATTTAAAATTAAACATTGATCTATTATTCACTGAACGTAGATCTCTTTTCCAGGCAAATTTGTATACTCAGACATAGACGGGTCCTCCTATCTGTTAGGAACAAGGAAGCTGGGAGAAGTATGGCAAAAGAGCAGGAACTAAGACAAGATTCCAAAAATTCATTATCAATAATAGCAACAAATATTAAATGATTAAATGACTGTTATTCAATTAAGTTCAAATTTTATTGACCCCCTACCATATGCAAAGCATAGTTCTAGGCACTTTTGCAAACAATGAGGGCGAGGAAATTCACCAACAAGTATAGTGTGTGTGTGTGTGTGTGAGAGAGAGAGAGAGAGAGAGTGAGAGAGTGAGAGAGAGAGAGAACAAAATAAATAAATGCATAAGCATTGTGAGGAAAACACTGAAGATGGTCATAGACTCACTGGCCCAAGGCAACAGAGTTACACTAGAACCCAGGTTTCCTAATTCTCAGGTCAAGGCTTTCCCTACACTATTTCACTCTCTGCTGGCTCCCTTCTAAAAGCTTATCATTTATCTAGGAAGTAAGATACACAGAAACGCTACACACTAGAAAGCAGAGTATAAAGTCTCCAATGGGTGACGCTGGTGGTAGGAATGAGAAGGAATGATCATTCTGGGATGGTGGTTATCAAGGAAAGGCAAATATGATGGCAAAATCTGAGTTGTACTTGAAGGATGAGGGAATCACAAAAGGCTGAATTGGGGAGGGAAGGCTTTCTAGGCCACAGGAGAAGTTTGGCTGAAACCTCCCATCTAGTACTCCACTCCAGCAAGATTTAGGGAATAGTAAGGAGAAAGGATCTCTTCTTGTCCACACATCCTCCTAAGATGGAATTTAAGGTATAATCTCCTCCACCAGTTTATGGCGCATGCACATAATGAAGAAAACTGCAAAATTAGTGACAAATATGATAAGTTCAGTTCAGCCCAAAGAGTCCCTTCTCTGTGAACTGTCCTGTCTAGGCTGCTTTGTCTTAAATTTAGCATAAAAAAAAAGCTGCTTCTAATTTTAGGAGGTTTCTGAATGCACTTTTAAAGCTATAAAATGAAGTAAAGGAAAGTCAAGAGAAAGGAAATATACCACAAGGGCTCACAAGTGTCACATTAAGAGCCATGGGGTGTAAAGCTTCAAGCCGAGAGCACATTAGCTGTGTCTAAAGCCCTGAGGCTTCTTTTAAGGTAGACATCTGAGATTGTAGGATCATAAAACATTGCCACCTGGTATGTATACCTAGCCCCACAGGGGCCTATAACCCCAAAGCGTGAATAAAGCAGACTAACTGCATGGTTTTCTTTTTTACACAAAATTATAATTGATATCCAAAAGCAAACAATCTCTGTTTACCAATGAGGGAAGCTGAATACACAGGCAAATAATGGCAGTATACTTTTTCTTAATAACAAAGCTGTTTTAGATCATAATAGAGGTATGGTCCTTGTGTTCTTAGCATGTTGTTAATGGGGTCCTTGGTGTTACTATAGGTCTGTTCTAGGGCTAGGCCTCCAGAGTTAAACCTGCTGTAGTGGAAATGTGTATTAAAGGCAAGTCACTGATCTATGTTCAAATCTCAAATGCAATGGTTATAAGGTAACAAGAGGTCAAGCTAAAACGGATCTCGAGAGTTCACCTCCTAGTCTGACCATTTCGTTTTCCAGATGGTGAATTTGCTGTCTGAAGTCACAGAGGTATCAGACCCAGGACTGAAACCCACATCCTGACTCCAAATCTGTTACTCTTTCTACTACACTAGCTTTGTGATCATGGGCAAGCCACTTACTATTTCTTAGTCTGTTTCCTTATCTTTAAAATAAAGATAATAATATCTGTACTACCTCCCTCCCAGAGTGGTTATAAGGAAAGAAAGCACTTTGTAAAAATTAAGGTACATTATATACTGGAACTTTAATTATTTGTGTATTTTTTGCTACCTATGAATCATATATATGTGTGTATACACACATATGTGTGTCATATTATTATATTTTTGACAAATAAGATTAAATAATTTATAAAAATATACCGTTATTGAAACAGAGGATAATAGCAACAAAAAAATCTCTGCCTTTTGCAGTGTCTGTTCCCCATTATGCCTGTCCTGTCCTCTAACCTCTACCTCATGGTTTCCTGGGCTTGCTTCAAGATTGCCCAAATCCTACTTTCTGCAAGAGGGCTTTCCCAGCTGCCAGTGCCTTCCTTTGAGATTAATCTATGCCAATAACTATTACGTGTATATGTGTGTGCGCATGCATGTGCACACACACACGAGTGGATGATAGATAAACATACATGCAATGTATGTCCTTATAGAGATATCTATCATCTATCTATCTATCTATCTATCTATCTATCTATCTATCTATCTATCTATCTATCTATATGTCTGTCTGTCTGTCTGTCTGTCTAACCTATCATCTATCTCTAGTTATTTGTATTTAATCTCCCTTGTTAGACTGTGAGCTCCTTGAAGACAGTGACTTTTTTTGGCCTTTCTTTGTAGGCACTGTGCTAGTCCCTAGCACATAGTAAGCACTAAACAAATGTTTATTGGGTGACTGAAATTTACATAGTGCTTTAGGATTTACAAAGCCTTTTATATACACAGTCTCATTTTGACACACACCCTGCCCAGAACCCCTCAACAACCCTGCGAGGTAGGTGACACTTTACAGAGAAGGGGTACTGTCTACAGTAACCACTTGGTCAGTCACATAGCTAGTGACTCTCTATGGGGAAATTCAGAGTTCAAGTCTTTCTGAATCCTAGACCAGTGCTGTATCCACTACATTGTGGATCTGTTAAGTGCGACCCAAGCAATACAGTACCATCTTTCTCCTCCTATCCTTGTTCTCATTAGAGATGAGCTGGGCTATGGAATTAAAAAGTATACCTTTTGAAAGGGGAAAACCGTGTTTCAGCTCAGGCTCAGGCTCCGGCTCCAAAATCATAAAGGGCTAAATCACCCCCTAGATAGGGAAGGCCATTCGTCCTGCTTCCCATCTTCTCTAACACACATGGCCAGCTAGATCCTTAAACATTTGTTCAGATGGAGCCAATCAAGACAGAAGCATTTACCTAGTGCCCACTTATATATAGCAATACACAGTGTGGATTACAGGTTCACAGATCGAGAATCAGAAGAGGTCTTTAGAGATCATTTCATCCGACCCTGCCCTCCCCCCATTTTACAGATTAAGAAACTAAGGCCCAGAGAGGTTAAATAACTGGATGAAGATGATATAAGTAGTAAGTAGGAGAGCCAGGATTTGAACTCAAGCTGTGACTGCAAGTTCACTTCTTCCATATGGTCACACTACTTAAGAGTCTGGAAGGAGAGGCAACTCATACATGCAAAAGGAAGCCATTTTAAAACACTTAAAAAAAAAAAAGCAAGGTGCAAACAAGGGCAAATTAGTGTAGTGTAAACTGCATACATAAGTACTAAAATAGCACAAGGTATAAGCAGTGACAATAAATAATAAAGGAGTAACGAACTTCTTTGCCTGGCCTTTCAAACTTAGCTGACTGTTAACGGCACTTCCTTAAAACTGGAGAGAAAAAGTGATGGTGCTTCTAGAAAACAAACTACAAGAACATCTTACTTTAAAGAGGCCAGTTTCTCAGTTCTTCAACTATTTCTCTATTTAATTGTTCGTGTGTGTGTGTGTGTGTGTGTGTGTGTGTGTGTGTGTGTATCTAGCATGCAGCATTCACCTGTGAAAGGGGGACCTGTTAATATAATAGAATGAAAGGAAACAGAATGATACATTTTTGTTGCAATAAAAAACCATAAAAGCAAATTAAATATGTCATTGAACTTTATCAACACCATTCACTTCTAATTTATTTTGCAGAACTTGGTTTGAAACCTATAAAAATATGGCAGACTTCTATATGTTACACAATAAAAACTAATTCTGATCTCAAGTCTGGTATTCTGAAGTCGGCAAAATATTTAAACACATTACCAAAGTTTTTTTGCAATTAAATTTTGAAATATAAAGAGTACAAATTGTATTTTATTAGTATTGATTTTGAGTCATTTAAAAACATTCCCTCTATTACAATATTAAAATGCTTTTGGCCAGATTTCTTGCCATCATTCAACTCCTATTTTTCTCATTGGAGACCAGGGAAAATACCAGATTTTCTTGGTATAAATAATGCATTTCAAATATTGCATGATTCAAATTTTCAAAAGAATTATATTTGTTAGACCTGTTTTAAAAAAATTACTCATATGGTCTGTATTTTCAAAGAGACACACTAATGTGTACTTCAACTTCAGCATACTGTGGGTCTTAAGAATAATTACACAGAATATTGAAAATGTCTGTTCACTTTTAAAGTTTGGGGTGCTATCATTTGGTCTGCAATTTAATGCAATGAAATTACACCCTTAGTAAGATTAGTCCACAAATTCCTGGAACCGCAAAAGACATGATAATGCTGGTTGTTCTCAATCAATTTGTTGTGTTTGATCTTTATACTCTCTGAAGAGAGGAGCTGGGTAACATTTCTAGGAATTTGAATAGTCACTTATACACTTCACACCCCTAGAAACTAGTAAACCAAAAATATATCCAGTCATGGATTTATACGCTAGCAACCTGTATATGTATTAAACACGCTTCCAGCTTACTATGTTTCAGAAGAAATGTATTTATTTCCTAAAATATTTTCCTTTTTTCTTTCTTCTTTTAATTATTAATTGCCAATGCCATGGGCTACTGGTTAGAACCCAATCTTCATAAACTATTCCAAAATTTCTGAATGAGAAAACACTCTGAAGGCTCACTGCTATTGGCTATTTTTTTTTCCTAGTTAACTCTTGATAAATGATGCATGCTGCTCTGGATCAAAGCCCAACTCTTGACCTATGACATTACCACACACTTTGGTACTTCAACTAGAAACCTCAACCTTAAAAGTTTTGTTTTGTTCTGGTTTTTCTGCAGAGATGTAATTACATTCATACAGAAGGAAAAGGAGCTCTGTGTTCATTGGGACCACAGATTATTTTAGGGAACATCTTAAGTAGTTGAGAACTACATAAATACTTTTGAAAAAAGATTTAGGTATTTAAGTCCATACTTCCAATCTGATGGCCCATTTCCTATATAGGCAAGATATTATGTTTTACATTGATTTAAATGCTAGATTGTTTAATGATGCAGTCTCCAAATGCCAAAAAGAGAAAAAAATTCTTATTTTAAAATGAATAAATAAAATCAGAGGCCCAAGCATCATTACAGCCGTATTGGCTGTATATAAAAAGAACCTTTGAAAAATATTTCCATTTTTGTGGACAGCCCTTTACTGCCCCCTTTTGCGCTCTGACATTAGAACAGGTTTCTGCAACTTATAGTGGAAGCAGGAGAGACAGTGGGGTGTAGCTATGGGGTATTAGGTTTATACTGAATTAAGTTACCAGATATGACTCTTGGAGTATCAAGCAATTACCTTAAAGCTTCAAGCAACCAGCAACACTAGATCTTCTCCTTGGCTCTAAACTGCCAAGAAGGAAGGCAGAAATTGGAAGCTTTAACTGACATTTTCTATAAATGTGTATGTGGGTTGGGACAATTGCCTGTTTTCACAGGTGCCCCTTCTTTCACACTTTTCTAAAACAAAGATCATCTGCAACTTGAACCTAGTTTATTCAAGGAAAAGAAAAGAGGCAAATCAGGGGTTTCATTTGATTTGGGGCCATTAAAGTGTTATGAATCTCAGAGCTAAAAGTGGGGGCAGGGGTGTGCATTTCAAGCTTCACACCAACAGCAAGCACAATCTTTTTTTCCCAAAGAAAGATGAGAACCTCAGGGAATCCAACGCACTGTAAGCATATGGGCCAAAAACCAGTTCAGCAACTCTCCAATGCAGTTATAAATGGCATGGATGCATCTGTGTACATGTCATACGTACATACATATATACATATATATATGTATATATATATATATATATCTTTGAGAAAAGTAATAAATCTACAACCCAGAGGCTACTTATTTACAAAATACTAATTCATAATGACAGAGCCAGAGGGCTCTCTTTTTGCTCCAATAACCTAAACTTCCATTTGACAGAGTCCGTGTGCTATTGTGTACACTTACATTTAAACTTAATCCATTTCCCTCTGTCATTCTACAATTACTGTACAAGTCACAATAATATTAAATTTCACTGCCTACAGCACTGTACAATCGAACCTTTACTGTAATGAAAACTGACTCCCTTTGATATTAATGTTGGTGTTTTTCCTTATTTATTACACAATGCTTAAAAAACCTGATGCTAAATTAAAGCTTTATTTTTAAAATGCTCCTAAGAAGATTATAATAGTTTTTTCCCCTTTCTCCCAGAAAAAATCCAATTATTTATTGTTTTTCTTTATATATGTCTTGATTACACTGTAATAAAAACCTGTTCCACAAGGAGGGTGGTCACATATACTGCAAGCAGAGGATGAAAAACATATCTCCTGCTTTAAAAGATACAGAACTACAGTGTGTTAATCGCCTGAAAACAAAGCAGACAAACTAAACCCATGTGTGTGATGTACATGAGATGTTTTCTCTTTACAGGTTAACATGGACCAGCTGGGAGAGTGAAGCAGACCAAAACAAAAAACCCAACCCCATTACCTCTCTTAAAATGAGAACTGAGGCATTTATCTGGGCGATTCTGTAGTCCCATCCCCCTTAAAAAAAACCCAAACACACAGTTTTTAAAGTTTCTGGAAAATCCAGAAATAATGACTGAAAAATTGGGGGTGGGGTTTAAAAAATGATCGATATACAGGACAAGGAGATGGGGGATGGGGGAAAGCAAATGGATGATTTCATTCATACCATAAGGTACTATACTGGCTCTACTGACTCCCTTACTGAAACAAATATTTCATAACCCATAGACAAAAAAGAGTTTAGAGTCTTCTCTTTCCCAACTGTAATTTATTCTCACCTGCACAGTCTTGTTGTAAGTTATGCTCCTAAGCAAAAGTCTATAAAAGAGGGTGGGGACTCTGGTTATTTATAGGTGAAGCACTAGACAACAGTGGCTATTTCTTATATTTATATACATATAGATATGTAAAGAATATTTTCAGCTGGTTTTAAGGAAACTGCAGAGATGAAAGAATTCCTAAATAATCCAGTTAGAGACCAGGTTGTATCACTTATTTGAGAAAGTAAAGAAATGGGATAGATGGATAGATAGATAGATAGATAGATAGATAGAAATAATTATATTACAACCTAGAACTGAAGTGATGTACATTTTCACATCACCTCTGTCCTCTCCACCCATAATTAAATATTTTTTCCAATTCTGAAGCTCTTAAATTATACAAAAGCAAACATTCATGCCACTTAGATTTCTGTCTTTTTTTTAAGTAAGTAATTAGAGTTCCCTGTGAACCCAGTTCAAAAGAATGAATGCAAGGGATCATCTTAGATTCTACTCTTGAATATCGTCTCCATGTGAGTTGGTATTATAACCCTGGCAAGTTTTCCAGGGACACGTTAAAACTGGCACAATAAAGGTGCTGTATGGAAGAAGGTATTAGCAGTCCTTCATAATCAGATAAATGGCTGCTATGTAACCAGAGAATTCCAGGTCAGGCATCTTCCTCTTGCGCTCTCTCTCTCTCCCTTCCTCCCGTACCACCCAGGCTATCTCCAGTTTAGGTCAGTGGCTTTATACTCAAGCATGACAAGGAAGGCACTCTTTCCTTTGTAGTAAATTCATGGAAGTCATCCCTCTAAAGGTTCAAAACAGCTCACTGTTTACTGAAAGTAGGAAGCTAAAGAAAAAGAATATATACACACATAGATTTCAAGATTTGGTGTTATCCACAAAAAAAAAAATGACCATAGTGGAACAGTGGACAGTATCCTAGGTATAAAGCCACAAGCCCTAGGTTCAAATCTCACCTCTTTGATTTACTGTGTCCCCTTGGACAATTAATTTAATTCTCCCTCAGTCTCCTTATCTGCAAAATGGGGTAGGGTTGGACCAATTAAATCTCTAGGATCAAATTAAAGTTCCTAATTTAGTGCCTCGCACAATAATGGACATTTAAAAAAATGCTTGTCCCCTTTCCCTTCTAGCACCCTTCCAGGCCCTAAACCTATGATCTTACTATGGGTAATCAATTCGTGGTTAAATATATATTTTCTACTAAATATATGCCCTTGAAAAATATGATATGTGCTATAAAGCAATTTTGTGGCCAACATAGTTTTTCTCTCGCTCAACCACCCTGAGCAGCCAGCCTACAATTACCTTGACCAAAAAAAAAATGTTAAGTGATGTGGGGTGATTAAAACAGGCTGCTATTGAACTAAACTGAAGTTAATTGAACATGAAGAAAGCAAGTGAAGTGCAGACATTGAATGCAGTTGGGCTTCAGGGCCCCAAAAGGAGTCAAGATGTTCCTGACTCCAAATCTGCACTTTTTATCCAATCAGGTATAGGGACCCTCTGCTGCTCAGTCAATAGGTAAACAGATGGCATGCACCAGTGAATATGCAAATTCAAAAAGAGGCACCGTCCTAGCCTCCAAATTACAGCAATATATGAAGACGGATAGGTTCACCAGGATTCACTGCATAGCTTCCTTAAACAAACTGCTCCAAACTTGTAGAGCATCAAAAGCCAGATGGGGTACATTGAATCAATCTACAGGCAAGAAGCCAGGATTCCAGTTCGCTGTAGAAATAGGCCTGGGCTTGATTTGAGTCTTCTCAGCTCTGACAAGCTGGAAGCTGGCAAAGATCCCAAAATCCAAAATAAAATGGCATTTAATTGTGACTAGATTTTAAAAAAGATGTCATACTATCTTCTTAGCCTTTATACATACCCAGACTCTAAGCCAACCCAAATCGCTGCTCATGTGACCTCCTTTCTTTCCTCAGAACTGATGAGTACATAAAACAGATGCCTTTTAATAGACAAAAGAGTAATGTAAAATAAATGTATTATTATCATGTATTATAATAAATGGATAGTTACCTTTTAAGGGACTGTAGTAACTGCTTCTGGTTTCATGAGGCATAACCTTGTTATATTAATAATTAGAAAGAAACTATTGGGAAATCACTATACATATATATATATATATATATATATTACAAAAAACTCTTTATGAATAACATATATAAAAATGATTAACAAAGCAACAGAGGAATTCTATCTACCTTTCAAGTCTTGTTTTGATCAGTGTTTTAACCACAAGAAGTTTAAATTGGCTGGGTTGCAACTGACATACCCACATATTGAAAGTCTCAATGGGTATTGGTCGAAGAAGTTTTCTAAACAAGAGGGTTAATGCAGTAGAAATTAAGTACATTTTCCATCCCAAAGACTAGCTTCCATTTAACAGATTACTTAATTTTTCAGTGACAAAGAGTGGGGTAATCATTTAGTGTTTGTCCTTATGTGAAGGTGAATTAGAACATGACACAGTTAGGTCATTCATTTCTGATACACTGGGGAAACCAGTGGTGGAAGCTAATTAAATCATGTGATGAAAGGGTGGGGGGCAGGTAGAAGGAACAATGGATTTGGAGTCAGAACTTGGTTCAAATCCTAGCCCGGCCACTTACTTATTGGGTGACCTTGGAGAGCTTCAGTTTTCTCATAGTAGAAAGGAAAGAATTTGACCACGTCTCCACTGTCCCTTCAAGCTCTAAATGTTATGTAATCAACTGTGCCAGGTTTTATTTTCTTCACATATGCAAGGATAAATTTACTCTGACCAGCACTATTTTGAAAAACTTTTTAATGCGTTAGAAGCAAATCTCACTGTTAAGTTCCTAAACTCTAATATTCTCAATAATTTCCATCATTGTTTATACGGAACTAACTACTCCCTAGTTCCAAACTTTATTTTGCCTGTAATGTTTTCACAGACCCAATTAACAATATTCAGCGGGGTTAGGCCTGTGGGTCATATCACTTATCGTTAAATCTCCACCCTTTATTGTTTGGATCCTTTCAGCAATGTCCCACTCTCCATGACCCCACAGGGGGTTTTCTTGGCAAGGATATTGGGGTGGTTTACCATTTCCTTCTCCAGTTCACTTTACACATGAGGAAACTGAAGCAAGCAGGGTTAAGTGACTTGCCCAGGGTCACACAGATTTGAACTCAGGTCTTCCTCAGGCCTGGATTCAAGAAGACCTGAGTTCAAATGTGACCTTAGACACTTACTAGCTGTGTGACCCTGAGCAAATCACTTAACCTGTTTAAGGAGAATAACAGTACTGACCTTGCTTAGCACAGTATCTGGCACATAGAAGACTCCGTACAATGCTCTTTCCCTTCTTCTACCTTCTACACAAGTCCTTTCTCTTCTACTCATTGCCCTCCACATGAATAAATTCCTTGAAGTCAGGGACTATTTTTGTCTGGGTATTGCAAGTGCCTTGCTTAGTGTTTATTGAATTCAATTTCTGCCGTAAGTTTCCTGAGGGCCATAATCTAGGTGTATAAGGTAGCACAGCAATAAGTTTATGGACGATAAGTTTAGGGATATGGTGTCCCTAAAGTGTGGACACACAAGAATTGATGGCAACGCAGAATTATTGCATCAAGTTCATGTGAATCTTGCAAAGTGTATCAACCTTTGCATAACAAAGATGCTATTTGTTAATATTCCAATTAAATACAGTGTTGTTGAAAATTTCATTCATTTCATTTCTTGAAAATGCATAATACCTATGTGTCCAGAGTTTAGAAACACCCTGTACAATACACATTTACCTGCATAGCCTATGTCCAGGTTAAAATATTACCACTGTTTTCTCACTTGCCTCATCTATGTTTTTTTTCTTTTCCTCATTTCTTACATTTACCCATGATTCTCCACTAAAGCACTACTCAGATTCCTCACTGCGTTACACAAATGACATTGTGCTGTTGGGGGCTAAGCTCAGGGAACGTAAACTCCGGCAGTTTGGAAAATGAGGAAGCTTTCAAGTATAGGTCCAACGAGTATACAGCCATCACTTGAGGAACAGCCTAGGTCGAGTCTAGAGAGAAGACTGGTTACAAATTGGCCACAGGGCAATTAATTTTTAAGATATAGCAACTTTAGAAAAAGTAATACCTTGTAATTATATAGTGTTCCAAAGTTTACACAGCACTTTGCACATATCACCTCATTTGATCTTTAGAGGTAGTTGCTATTATTAACTCTCATTCTATAGAGAAAAAAAACAGAGCTTCAAAGACTTTAGGTGAGTTGCCCAGGGTCATACTGCTAAGTATTTAAGATCAGATTCAAACCCATGTCATCCTGCCTCCTACTACCCTTTAGACTACTAGTCATCTTCTTATCAAATCATAGAGGTTATATCGTGTGTCAATACACAGGCTGAAAACTGAAATCGGTTTCTTGAAATTGTTAAGTAACATCTACACATAAGTGACAGAGATTCACAGAATGATAGATGTAGAACTGGAAGGGACCTTAGAAAGCCATCGAACCTAGCCCCCTCAATCTACAGAAAAACTGAGGCACAAGAAGACAAAGAGAGTGGCCCTACATCACACGGTTAGTAAGTATATGAGGTAGGATGGGAACCCTTGTCTTTCTCACTCCAAGTTCAGTGCCCTATTCCACTACTCTACAAGAGCAAGAGCTGGGTTTTCCCACTGCTTACAAACTTTTTCTCAAGAATATGATATATAATAATTGGCTATGCGTTTAGAAGTGTTAATACAAAAGTTAGATCTCTAGAAATAAATTTGGTATTTATGCAATTTAGAAATTCCCATTATAATGAATAATCTTCTGAACACCCCCTTTTCACATTTGTTTGGAATTAAGCCCATATTTTCACATATAAACATACCATAAATTGGGAGTTCCCAGGAAAGCCCTCTATATATATTTAATACATAATGGGCCTGCAACAAAGCTGTAATCTCACTATTTCAGGTAACCCTTCCCCCAAAATTATTTATAACACTTTTTTTGTGGGGAAAATGTATGCTGGGAATGGTATTATGAGTTTTCAGGAGTATACAACAGATATGAAACATTAACATTAAAAAAAGTCCTTTAACTTCCCCAGAGTTTCTGAATTGGAAAACACACAGGAGAAAGACTCTACCCACATAAATCATTTACTTATATTCTTTTCCCCATCCCCCACAAACATTGATCTTAATCTCAAATATGCAGGTAAATGTCATGGTTTAGTGGAGAGAACACGGGACTAGGAGTCAAGATGTCTGAACTTTCTAGTCTTAGGGCTGCCACAGTGTGACTCTGGGCAAGTCATTTAAATAAATCGATGATGATGATGACGATTAATGATGAAAACCATACCCACTTCCAGACCAGCCCCAACAACCATCATAGAGGGGAGAAATCATTTCAGAGAAGGGGCCTACCTTCCTCATTACCACCATCAACAGCTGCTAACCAACTGCCACCAATGGGTGGAAGAGCCTTGGGAGTGAGAGCACCCTTCAGACCACCATTTCTGCTTCCAGCCTAGCCCTCACAGCACTATCCAATGATTCAACAGCAGAAACCAAGATTTTATCAGAGGAAATGACATTGAAGGAAAATTACCATCTGCTTTGCCTCTTCGCCCTAAGGACCATGGGCCATTTCCACCTGACTTGCAGCTGAAACCTTCCCTGTTTGTAATGTTTCCCCTGAGCTCCTTAAGAGCAAGGACTCTGACTTTTCTATTTCTAGGCCCGGCATTTAGCACAGTGCTTTTTGCACATAGCACTTAATAAATGCCTTATTTGTTTATTCATTCATAGTAACAATTCATTTTTGTAAAGCTTTGCGTTTCAAAGCACTTTTGATATATTGTCATTTGATCTTCAAAACTGGCCTTGTACGGTGGGTAGTACACGTGTTATCATCTCCGTTTTACAGAAGGGTAAACTGAGAGTTAGAGAGAGGTTAAGTGACTTTCAAAGTGCCACACAATTAGTAAGGACCGCTTTCCAAATACTGTGCTTTTACCACCACAATAAGATGCTTTGGGTCTCAGCTTCCTCCCCTATAAAATGAGGGAGCTGTATTAACATTCCCTTACAGCTCACATTTTAAAAATTCTGTAAATCTGGGCAAGAGAAGCAAAAGTGGGTGTGTGAGAAGGGTTTTTGTCTGAAGGGCATGGATAAAATGCCTCAGGTCTAATGCAGACCTGGCTAGTGAGAACTAGAGGAATGTAGCACAACCTCTAATTAAAATTGGCTGCCACAGAAGTAAAGCAAAGGGAGAATGTGGGTGATTGTTTTAATTAGAAAGAGAAAATAGAAAGGTTCTCTAGTATTGAAATACAATGATGGGCTTTCAAATCAAAATGGTGCAGGACACCTATGAAGTGTTCATTTACTTAGAACATTCATAATGTGTACCTGCCACTTAACTATTTTGAAAATCCACATATTTAGTAGTTTGGAGAACAGGAATAGCGAACCAATTAACACTTCATTATTACCGTTTCCCCATCATATTTTGTTTAGAAAACTACTAAGAGCAGGACAGACTTGTTTTTCCATAGAGGGACTTTCTCATATTATGTGTTTTTATTTGCAATCAGCATGAATGTGTTCACCAACTGCAAAATTCTCTGGACGCTAAGTATACCCTCAAATTTATATATAAAAATGAATAATATTTTGATAGTGTAGAACCTACTGCTGATTCTCTGTAGGAGCTACATAAATAGGCCTACCTGGCATTCAGTGTATAGAAAATAGTTCCTAAATGATCACCTACTCTTTCCTATGGTTTACTAGACAGATACTCTACCCTCATCTATAATATTTCTGAAATGTGTCATGGCAAGTAGGTTGGGAAGCTAAATGGTGGATAATGGTAAGCAAACAAATGAGGTTGCTTTTTTGCATTATTTCTTTAATCACTTTAACCCTAGTTCTAACTGAAAGCATAAGGCCAGAGTAATTCAGCTACTTCTTTTGTCATTTGCCTGCCATAAATATGCACCAGTCTGGATTTGAAAAGCTGAAGGAGGCCGCAAGCTTGCTGGACATTTATCATGCTCTGTTCCCAGTTAACAAGCAAATACTTTAGTTGAATGGCCCATTAGCAATCATTGTCAAATGCAGAATGCAAGGTGCTTGGATGTGACCAGCCTGTAAATTAGAAGTGGGTATTCCTTGGCTTAGCAAAGTCTGGATAAATGAAAAAAAAAAAGATCTTTTGATATAGACTATGGAAGGTTAAATTAGGCAAGGAGGTGGAATGCATCAGGACTCCACAGGCACTGTCTATTTGTTTGTGTGACATTCTGTAAAACCAAAAACATCCCAAAAACAAAACCAAGAAGGGGAAAAAATTCCTTAAATTCTACTAAAGAATAAATATGATTATCAGCAATTCAGATGTGTCTAGGGATAAAAAACTTCAATAGAAAATTGAGGGTCAAATTAAGATCTTTCATAGACTTTCATAGGCCAAGTGTAGAAACTTAGAAAGCTGCCATAACCAAGGCTCCAAGAACACACCACTTAATTCCACTTTGTCCAATACATCTGAAATTTGCTCCCTCCATCAAGATACACCTTCAGTATTTTCTTAGTGCTTAAAGTGTAGGCTCACTCAAAGTAATGGTAAGATCTTTCCTAGCAGCACAAAATGATAGACAATAAAGCAAATATTTCCTTTGGGGCTTGTTCCTATAGGATGTTAACTCTGCATGGTACGTAATGATACGTTCAAAGGCCTTTTTTTTTTTAAATGACTAAGTTGTAAGTGTGGAAGGCAAAAAGAAAATATCAATGACTTTACAAGGCTGCTCAGAATAGGTGCAATAAAAGATCTATGTAGAAAAAGTATGTTGGATCTTCTCTTACTTTCACAGCTACAGACTATTAAAATTGTTTCTTATGAAATCTTCACAAAGTCAAGTACAGCCTGTCTTCCTTAACCCAGAGATTGATTTTGACATTTCAGAAGTAAAATATCACCTGGATTAGCCACATCACTTTTGGCATATTGGATTTACTGTTAATTTGAATTAAAACTGGATTTCCCCCTTTTATTTTTGGGAGGGTGGGAAATGCAAAAATGGCAGAAGAATGATCTTGCTGAGGGAGAGGGACAATGTGTAATGTTTATCTTTGCCTCTCCCGTGCAGTGTGAGAGTGAGACCAGTCTGAAAGATGGCTGAAATCAAAAGGTCTCTGTTTTCTTTTCAGATAACCCCAGCCCTACCTATCCCCTCTGGTCTCTGTTCCTTCCCAGCATGTCCCTGCCTGAAGCCCAAATAGATTAAGGAAACAAACTCAGAGTGCGGCTAATCCTACAGAATGGCTGCTGCTGTTAGGCCAGGAGTTAAAAAGGAAAATCTTCCAGAGCCTAACAACTGCAGCGATCTGAAGTTTTAATCAGCCCAAATCTCCCCCAAAAGGGGGGGAGGGGGAGGGAAGAGAAGGGGGGAAAAAAAGGAAAAAAAAGGGCAGTAAATGAAATCTACCTTTACCATATTATACACTACCAATGAGCAAGAACTGAGCAGCTTTTCTTCACTTCTTTAACCATCCCAGGCCACAAGTAGGCCTTTCATACTTTCTAATCCTAGTTTCCAAGTTCTGTGCACATAATACCTAACAGCCTCGAGCAAGGACCTTAGTTTTCTACACCCTTTTCAGAGACATGTCATTTTTAACATCAAGCTAATCTATATGTTGCCATGGTATCACTCTTTATCTGCCTTTACATCTTATGAACTGCATGGATTTACCACATTAGTTTTATCTGAAAGACAGAAAATGGTGGTTTTATTGCCATACAATCAGATTACTGCAGCTAGTTTCTCTATGCCTTTTTACCATACTTCAATCAAAAGGGATCAGTTTCTTTATACTCTGCCCTTGATTTACATTACATCTGTAAAGACCTAGTCTGGGTTGTAATCCCCTTATTAACTATGACCAGGGTTGATTTGCCTAAAAATAAAAGCAAATTGTGTCAGACCCTTTCACTTTGTTTTTGATTCGGAACTACAAAATGGATTACTAAAGAAATCTTCAGAGTTCACACGGCTGGTATAGTGCTGAATTTAAAATGAGAATTAAATAAGTTAAGCAGGGGAGCCGTGTCAACGGTTTACATTTTCCATCATGGGAGAAGGGCTGAATTGCTTACGTCTTTGTATTCTCTGCCTTTATAGAGACAATGAAGCCACAGGAGTTTTTCCAAGCTGTTCTAACGCTGTCCCATTTGCCATCCTTCCTTCTTTGCTTTTCATATATGCCTTCTCTCTTTTAATTCTCCCCTCCAAAAAAAAAAAAAAAACTCTCTTCCCTGAAAGAACTAAGTCCTGGCTAGAAGCTTATAGTTCTATGGGTTCTGCATATTTTAATCAAAATATTTTAAACAGTTGAACACTCCCATTTAAGTCTCCACAAGGCTCCACAAAGGGTGAGCTCATAAGCAAATCTACGTAGATGTATGATAAGTGACCTGAAAAACTGGTTCTTTATGTCAGCAGCAAAGGAAGGCAGAGATTAGCCACACATGAAGGCCATTTTAATCATGATTTTTCTCAGAGGACCACTTTTCCTAATTTGCAATTAAGAATTATAAGAATAAAGTTTTCATTAAAAAAAAAAAACTTTTTAAAAAAGTGATTAGGGCCTATCATATGTGCTCCCTTTCCTTACCACTCCCATTTCTGTGACTCATCACTGCAGTCATCCAGGGATTTCAAATAGTTTCTCATCAGGTGAATGTTCTGTGAAAAGGTGGCTCTAAGTTATGGGTCACATTAAGGCTCAATGAACTCACTAAAATATATCAGTGGAGAGTAGAGGCCAAAAAAAAAAAAAGAGAGAGATTTCATCACTTTCCTGCCATGCCAATGGAAAGGTAATTACTGAAGTACCCAACTGCTTGGCCTTAGTAAAGTTTACAGATAAGAGGCTTTTCGATAATTACTATAAATAATATGCCAATTATACTCCAGTTGATCCTGCTCATGCAAGGCCAGAGGAAAGCATTCCAAAATTCTGCTCTTGCTGGTCTAGAAGTCTCTTGCTAATTCACCTGCACTAATAATAATGCCTTAGAATAGGTGTCAGGAATACTTATTAGGGTTGGAGGCGCTATTCGAATTTCTTTGCATTAGCATGGCAAGTGTCAACAGCTTGGCTTTGTGGAAGATTTAAAACCAAGTGCTTAACCAGTCAGTTTAACCTCTAGCTCCTATTTCTGAAGCTTGAAGTTGTAATGGCTTGAGGTTAAAAAGTGCAGTCCCAAGACGCAGGATTCCCAAATAAATTCTACCCTGAAAAGAAGGCAACCCAACATGTTGTGAGATATCGCTTTAGCGAGTTCTTTGTGCTCTAGTTGGCTCAGTTGTCCCATGAAACGACGACTGTCCATTACCTACAGTTTATCATCCTGACAAGATGTGAGGAATGTGGATGTGAAAGCCTGAACAATTCCCACCCCCGGTGCTTTGTCCTTTTTTTCTCTATATTAAAACCCGACAAGATTAACCCAAACTCAAACTGCAGAGCATAGTTCAAGGGGCTATTCAATCAGCAGTGAATGTGCATTTGTTTACTTACAAAAATAAGAATTTCGGATACAATGGTTGGGGGGGGGGTGGCAGGCTGGCTTATATATGCTACTGAATAGACTGTTTAAATAGGACTCTCCATTATAGTTTTAGTTTATCAATCTCTGACAAGTTAGTATTTATTCAGAGGCAGACTCTAGCAGAGTCCATGTATTATAGGTTATCTGCCAATTATTCAGCCACTCTTTGTTTTTCTTGAGTCAATCAATATCAGGAATAGAGCATGATGTAGAGAAAGATCCCATGGAGAAAGGAAAATGCTTTGTTAACCTGACATGTGGTGTATAGGGAATCACAAGCTCAGACACAAAAAAACACTTTTTCTTGATAACTGGGCTACTGTAACGTTTGGCCAAAATCTCAATATAGTGAGCAGAATTCATTCTGAAAGGTAATAGGAAGGCACTGCCATTTCCTGTGAATGAACTTGTAGAACAGAATTGGGGTATACCATTTAATTTGAACAAAAATCCTGAATTGGGGGGTGGTGGTGGTAGTGGTGGTGGTAGAAATAATCCTTGACTTAAGCGTGTTAATGAAGTAATAGAAGCTATGCTTCCAAAGTCATTCTTGAATTCCCCAAAGGAAGACTTAATAGCCTCAAATGCTACCATTTACCTAAGTCGACTATAAAAGGTAGCAATGCAATTTATATAATTTTACAGGGTAGTTACTATGTTTCATTATGTGACATTCCTTTTCATTAATTCCTGAATGTCCTGGGATTTGGGGGGGGGGGGGTGATAGTGTGATGAAAGTAGCTATGGAGACGGTGAATTTGCAAAGGATTTTCTGGACCCTGTGTTCAAACAGCTGCTGCATGCTCCCTATGCCAACCACCTGCTAAAAAAGATGACCTCCAAACTAAACAAAATTGATTGTATTTATATGTGTTTCAGGATAAATCCATGATGGCATACTTTATATTAACCTGAAACATTAAATTTCAATGTATTTGACTGCTTCCTGTAACACCAGACTAGCCAGTTGAAACTTTTCATTGGAAATGAATATGCAACTTCCACAAATAACCTGCTTGACATCAAAGGGCTGCAATTATTATATTAAGGCTAAAAAGGGGTCCTTTAACATCACTATCTTAGTTTCAGGTGGTGACAGGAAAAAAAAATTCTAATTTCTCAAGTTAGGACTCCTCTTATATTCTCTGTGAGGATGACCTTTTCCAAGGGAAAAATTATTCAGGATCCTCTGGGCAAACAATTGTGACAAGAATTAGAAAGAAATTTTTCTCTTGAAAAGTGGAGCAAACACACCAATAGCTGTATCAGTAACGTCAGCCTCTTTCAAAGTATGGGCCTCCAAGTGGCCTATAAATCAATGACCCCCCAAAATAGAAAAAGACCAATTTTAATAGTGTGCTTCTTCACAATGGTGATGACCCTTCAATGGCTCACTCATTTCATCCCAGAACACATTTACATAAATGAAAAGAACAGGTTTCTATAATGTTTGTTTAAATTGAAAAAAAAAGCATTAAATATTATCATCTGAATTTTTTTTTAAGTGGGACCTTTCCAAACCCCAAACCACGAGGACCAAAAGAGTGTTAATGCTGAATCAAAGACACAGTTTAACTCTGAAAGAACTTAAGTCAGAGGAATGTAAATATATTCTAATAAGGGTTAAATATAAACATTTCCATCATGAAAGGAAAAATCAACACCTAAGAAGGGCCTGTTAGTGAAAGTGAGAAGGGCAGCCTAACCAGGCAGGGTAGAGAAGAGGTCCATCCTGCTGAGAGCATTACGTATTGGAAGAGTGACCTCTGTAGGAATAAACTGCTCACTAGCTCCAGCATACATATTCATTCCTCCAGTGTCTATGTGCAACTACTCAGCCACAACAGGCCTACCAGTGCATCCTGTTCCTTGTACCTATTAAGCTTTTGCACTCTATTCAACTGGCACATTGCATTTTTGAAGTGGTAGGATTTTTAATCACTACTTTCTAAGTCAAGAAAAACATAGTAATTACCATATGTTTTTAAAGAGCATGTCCAGACAGGTAGGCTAAATTGAATCCTTATATTAACTTCTAAATTGCACAAAATGTTTAAAATATTATCTCATAGCCCTGAAGGTTTTTGAAAATTACTAAAATCATTTTTTCCTTTTGAATATAGAATACTTGGGAAAACTTTTTTGGGTGAACATCCAATCTTAATATTCTAGAGAACGACTAGAGAAATCTGTAATAAATTTTCTTCTTGAAAAGAGTGGAAGGTAAAGTCTTTAGTTGGGAACATTATTTCTAAGCCAGCCTGATATTTCTTACACCCTTAAATTTAATCCAAACTTGCTTTAGACCCGGATTAGACAGCACAGATCTGGCTGGTAGTACATAGCTCCCTGATTCAAAAATCAGTCTACATCACTTAATCTTAGGCTTCTCCTACTTGTCTTTACGCTGGGATTTTATAAAATAAAAGTTTCACTGGAGCAGGAAGTGATATACATCCCTAGAATGGTTTAATATACAATATTGAATTTATATGTAAACACATTTGCCGCGTTAGTTCTGGCTATTATTCTTGAAAATGTGTTTCATTTAAGCCTCGGTTTATTGTAATACCCATCACAGAAAGTTATTCTTCACAAGAGCTCTCTTCCAAATAGCCTAGAAATAGAGGTGGATAGGGTTCGAAGGTAGTAGGGAGGTGCTGGTAAAGGAGGAAGACGTCATAAAACCACCCTTTTTCTAAATAAAACTTTGTTTAGTTTTGATTTAATAAATACAACCTAGATTGAGTTCTTATCGACATAAAACGCATCTGAACATTGGACCTTCTAAGGAAGCCGTCATCACAAAGGAATCCTTTCCAGAACATCTGATTCCTTCTATCTCAAAATTCGAATATTTAGGATGCAAACGCTTGTAAACCCCCTAGCTTTAAGTAAGACTCTCTGAATAAAAAGCCCCGCTATTATGACCACATCTAGCTCTCTTCCATGGCTTGTTAACGAAGAGAAGCACAGCGTTGTGTAGAAGCAAAGATGCGTATATGCAATTTAAAATTCGATTTCTCTGGGGGATGCGGGGTAGAGGTGAGAGGGAGATACAAGTTAGCCGCCCAAGTTCTATCTTTGGGTTCGCAGTAGTAGCTGTCTGCAATCCCCATGGTTAGTGTTGCCCCCGGTTGGCTGTCCAGAGGAGGTAGTGCTGGGTTGCCCGTGAGAAGTATCGACGCTTAGAAATGGGGAGTGGGGGGTGAGAATCAAATGGGGTTTTTGTTTGTTCATCCCTGGGGATTTCTTGATCTTTCTCCTTTCCACCTCACACCACCACCCCATCACACGCACTCGGGAGCCAGCTATCACGCTTCTTAACTTCACCCTCACCTTGCAACCAAATCAATTCCTATGGATAAAAGAAATCTTTCCTGCCGTTCCCCAGCCTCTCTCCCACTCCCCGCCCCTCCGTCCCCTCCTCCCCACACGCACTCCCACCTCTTCAACGCGTAACATTTGTTGTGACCAGGGTGCCCCCCCTTAAAGAATTGAGGATCAGGTATAGATAATCTGACACCTTTCAGTGGAGTGAAAGATGAAACCAAAGGCTTTTAGCACCGGAGAACGCTTTCTTTGCTTTCCTTTGGGGGATGGGAAGAGGAAAGGGTTTTTTTTTTTTTTTTGTGGCCCAGAAGCTAGGGGATGCCGCTGCTCTAACAGAAGGCTCTAAACCAGAGGAGGGAGTCTCCACCTAGTGAAAAGTGACTAGAGAAGGAAGGTTGGGGGCGGGGAGAGGGGAAAGGGTTAAGGCTCGGTGGTTAGATTAATAAAAAGACGACGTGATCCGAGACGGCGGTTTCAGCGGCGGCCGTGGCACTTTCCTCTGGGAGAAAGCACTTGAGAATACCGCACCAACCCTGGTGGAGCATACACAGTGCCACTGGCGAGGGGGAAAGTGCGCTTTGAATCTCTAATTCCGTTTTTACGATGTTGACACCGATAGAAATAAGGGAGCTGGCCAGAGGATGCGAGAGGATGGAGGAAGGGAAAAGGGAATTAAATGGGCGAATAAAACTTACTTGGAGTTCGAGGAATTCCAATATATCGGTTCTAAAACTATCGATCTGGAAATTGCAGTCCTGAATAAAACCATCCAAATTCCCCAACAGTACTTCCAAACGGAGTCCCTCCTCACAGCCATGCTCGAGCCGCTCCAAGTCTCTTTTTGCAAAGCCTCTCCCAACTCCTTGAGATTTCCGTACCTGAATAGGACCAAGTATTGCGCCCGTAATTCCAATTCTTCCGATTAAAAAATAATAATAATAAAAACCTAAAGCAAAAAAAAATGATCTGTGCACTTGGTGATTGCTGCAAGCCAATTTACTGAGTCATCTGAGTTACAGTGGACCTTCGAGCGCTCCTCCAAACGAATGATTCCAGAATCCAGCTATCCCCCAAAGCAAAAACTCTTTTGGAGTCCCCCCACCCACCCCCCGCCGCCCGCCTGCTATCTCGGGGCTCCGGAAAACAGCTCAAGATGTAACTCAAACGGCAAACTCCCGTGGGGATCCAGTGTGCCCAGGCACATTCACGGCGTTTGATCTTTGAAGGTAAAAAAAGGAAAATTAAAAAAATAATAACAAAAGCTGTAGAGCGCGCGAGTGACCAAAAAAATAGGTAGAATCTTCTGAAAGGCGTCTCGCCGTCTCCAATTTTCCGTCCCACCCACCCCCAACCAAGCTTGCACCGTGTAATCCCCAGAGGACCGGCCCGGGTAGTTGCAGGGCTCTTGAGAAAGGCAGCTTCGGTCTATAAATCCAGGGGGAGGATCAGCGCCCGAAGTCCATTAAAGCCACATTTACAAGATTCCATTTCTCTTCCTGGGAGCGGGGTTCGCTGACTCTGCTGAAGAGGACGGAGAAAATGGGGGGTGGGAGGGAGGCGACCTGCGGGAAGACTCCCAAATCACATCAAAATCTTTCCACCGTTCTTCCTCCTTCTCAAGCTTGCAAGCAGGACTTGCGGAACCGTGGACCAGCAAACAGTGTCAGGGAAAAGAAAACGAGGAAGAAGGAGCCTTCCTTTGCTTTGGGTGTGGGTTTAGCTTGCTACCCCTGCCGCCGTTGCCTCCGCCGCCGCTGCCGCTGCCACTACTGCCCCGGCTGCTGCTTGCCTGGTGTGTATATGTGTGTCTGTGTGTGTGTGTGTGTGTGTGTGGGTGCGCGCGCGCGCGTGTGCGTGTGTGGCTTTGTGTGTGCGCCTGTATGCGAGAGACCGAGTGCGAGCAGCAGCAGCCTCTTCCTCCTCACTCCTTCAGGCTCTAAAGTGGCTACTGCTCCGAGTCTTCAGTGAACGAAAGTAACCGCTTCCAGCTCGCTGTCATAGCAATATAAACTCAGCCCATCCGCCCCTTCAAGCGAAGCTCATAGGGCTGCTGTCTTAGAGCTTGGCTCTGGTTGGGTGCCGCCCGAGTCCATCACACACCTCCAGCCGCCGACATTCGATCTCTGGGTGGGGCTTGCTGATGTCTGACAGGTAAATCCCCCACCCCCACCCCACCCCCACGCCCCCAAGCACCGCATCCCCGGTCGTAGCGTTAATAAACTGGACCACAGTACTTGTAAATTGGAGGCCACTGGGAAAGAAAGCATCCCCAGTGACATTTATATTCACGTAACGATAATGGTTTCAACAATGAAATACACCCTGCATTTTTCTTCCGACTCCTATGTGATTTGGGAGAAATACAGAGCGGAGAGAGCGAGCGGGAAAAAAAGAGGAGAGGAAAGGAAAGAGGAAGGAGAGGGGAGGGAGAGAGAGAGAGAAGGAAAGACACACACACACACACACACACACGCACGCACACACACACACACACACACACACACGCACGCACACACACACAGCGAGAGAGCGAGAGCAAGAGCGAGAGAGCGAGAGAACCTATTAATGTAGAGGGATTATTACCCTTTCTTGATCTTTCGAGACCCTGCCTCCCACAACCGTTCCTATCCGTTTCATCCTCAAAATGAAACCATGCTAGACGTCTGGCATGCTCTTTTTTTTCCTGCAGAATTTTCTGCGTAAAACTTTTATGTATATAGCTAATATCAGAAAGGGAAATCTTACGCAGTTCCGGAAACAATTTATGATGAACCGTTCCGTAAGTATCTTTTCCCAAGGTATACTGAAACCTCAATTCACCGAGGCACCTTGTCTCTATTGTTACTTGGCTCTCTCCAATATTTCCCACGATGCCTCTTAATAATGGGTTTCAAAATTTATTTTGTAACAAAACAATTAGCTAGGGGCCTTCCTAAATAAACAGGGCATGGAAATGCAGAGCAACTTCAAAAGGACGCGACGCCTAAATATGCTGCAGATAATTAGGGGGCTCTCAGCTTGGGTGTGAATTTCCTCGCTCTTCCTAGTCTGTCAGAGTTAGTGCCACTTTCTCCCCTCCACACATTTCTTGTGGGCGTTTTTCTCTCTCCAATTCCTCACTTTTTTTTTGGGAAAACAACACACTGTAACTTTTCCCTGCAAACGAAAACTTGCCTTAGCGTTCTTCTTAATTAGCCTCTCTCTAATGTGAGACTAACACATTTCCAGAGGTGACCAGGAAATTTAACCAAGAGGATGTAAGAGAGATAATACGTACATTAGAAATGCAGAGACTTATTAATAGAGATCGAGAGGACCCAGGTGAAGAGGTGGCAGGAAATACTTCATGACTTTCATTCCTAGTGAATGTGTTTGCAGGAAGCTCAGTTTTGAAACACTCCTAGGGTCCAGAACACTCTCTCAAACTCGCTAGAGCTCATTTCCACGGAGCCACAGCGCCCACTTGCGGCCATTTCTCACTTTCTTGTAGTTGGGTAAGAGGGACTTGTCTGTTCCCCTACCTACCAGGGCTTGGTAAACTCGGTGGAATCCAGTTGCGGCAGAAAGTCCAAAGTATTTTAAAGCAAGTTTGCTAGCAAGACGCATATGGAAAGAATAAAACAAAGTGAGTTTGGAATGATCCATTGATCTAATTTTTAAAAAGACTGGACAAATATCATACGCTAGAGATCTATAAAAAGCTTTTTAAAATGGGTGATGTACTATCCACAGAACTGAAATCTTCAACATCCTAAAGAACTTTAACGGTACAAATAAGACCCCAACTATATTACAGCATATTGGTTTTCTTATTTGTCACCTCATTTCATAGGGGTAAAGTAGTAGTAAGACGTTCAGTTTTGAAACTGTGGATAAAAGGGAATTTTTCTACACCTCCTCCAGTGAAACATTAAACAGGAGATAAAAGCAAAACTTCCTTTTCCTTAAAGGCTTTTTAAAAAGAAGTATCGCTTCTGTTATGTCTTTGTACATTTTAATTTGGAATTTAGAACAGAATGAACAAAAACGTAAAACAAAATGCTGTAAATTTAAATAGTGGCGATGATTTATTACATTCAATCTAAATAGTGCTTTGAACGTTATGTCTTGAAGGGTAAAGAACTGAAACGCTCCCGTCCACTAATTGAAAATAAACTTTTGATTTAATTTAAAATATAAGGGACTCAGATCTACCGCAATTGTTTAGGGTTAATGGGCAGATTTGGCGATGCGATCTTAGAAAGGAAAGAACTGTGTATCACTCAGGGTAAGGCACACCTAACAAAAATAACTTCTCAGGGGTAATGGAGGAAGCAGTTGTTGAATAAACTTTTAAAGATGTTTTAGGAATTCACTTGAAATCTGATATCAACAATGAGTCTGATTTAACTTTTCAAAAGATGAAGAGATTCGTAAAGACTAAATTGCCTCCATTTCCCCATTATGCTGTAAATTAATTTCTGTGAAAATGGTTAGGAAGCACTGTTTTCTAAGAGTTGTGAGGTGTAACCTCTTAGCTCTCTACGTCCTTGTTTTAAATAACCAAGAGGAAACGAGACCCGTATTGTCTGAAAACACTTGTTTCTAAAATTTTTTTTTAGTAAATCAAATGTTTTAATATCCATCAGTAATTATTCTACTACCTTGATGAGTTAAGTCTTCTGACGTCACCCCCCCCCATCTTTTAAGAATTTAAACTGTGGACACATTTCACAAGTCATTTTTTTTGTAGCCTCACTGCTTAGCATAGTGCCTAATAAGTGCTCAAAAATGCTTTATGACTGATAGTGAAAGGCTGTGAACTGCCATAAATGGGATATGGAGTAATTCTTGAACCACAACACAGCTGAGAAAAAAATGATGAGAATTAACACAACTCCAAGTTGTCAAAATTTTAACAGCTTCTAAAAAATGTACATTTAAATCTTAAAAGTACAACCTTGAGCAGATTGCTTTCATACACCTTTTACTCCTATTTACAATTTTGAATAGATTTTGCCAGAAATGAGGCATCCTTTTAAATCTGCTACAGATATTTCCAGGTCCCCTGATAAAAAATAGAAAAAGTGTACAGGACTAGAAGAGGATGTACTAGGAAATCCCTTAGTAGTGGTTTTGCTTATTTTTTTTACATCTGAAATGCAAAAATAACTACTTGGTCGACTTATTTTGGTTACTTTCTGTAATTCTTTAATATCCACAAATTTCAAGGAATCAAGTTTAGCGAAGTCCATTTCTGAGGAATCTATTCATGCCAAGTTTGAGAATTTCTGAAAAAAACTGAAGCTTTTGTTCATCTTTGGGATGGAAGTGACAGAGTACATACGGGCAGTGGAGAGGTTATCTTTCCAACGAAATAAAAATTAAGAACCAAATTCTGGTTAAGAAAATATCCTTTCACAATACAATATAGTGAGAAACCAAGGGGGTTTTTTTGTTTTTTATTTTTAAACAAGATATATGCTTTGAGACTTCTGCCCATAGACACCTTCAAAAGTTTTCTGAAAAAACTACCTCAACATTGAGGTTGAAGTGATGTGATCAAGGTCACACAGCTAGTATTATCAGAGGCAGGACTTAAACCCAGTTCTTCCTTCAGGACTAGCTCTCAATTTACTCCACCAAGCTGCCTCAGTAGCTTTTCTTAAAATTCTACTTTCAGAACTTCCTCTCCTCCCACTCCCACCCAATAGTTTCCAAGGTCTTTTAAGGAACTTTCATAGAACTCAAATAGGTAAAATCACTTACATAATTTACTATAGATAAGGAATTACATAATTGGATGTCATCACATTCTTGAATCCCTCAACAGAGCTGTCCAATACAGCCCGAACCCCTTACTAAACAAAAAGTGGTTATCTCCTAGAATAAAAACTGGGAAAACATACATTTTTCCACAATAAGTTAAATATTAAAAATACTCCAGTGACTGTCCTGGGACTTTTATCATTGTCAATATTTACTGAAAAGGCATTGTGGTATAGTGTATAGTAGAGAGAGTGATGGATTTGGATTTAGAGTTGGTTCAGAGGGTTGGCTGCTTTGTGACGATGGGTGAGTCATTCTAAGCTTGTTTACTGTCTGTAAGAAGATAATTCTTACTTGAAATACATCACAAATTTGCTCAAAGAAACTTTGGGTAAACTTTTAAGTTTAGAAATGTTAACATTCTTATTTGTAGCATATTTAATTCTACTAGATTATAAGCTTCTTTGGGAGCAAGGAGCCCATCTTATTCACCTACGTCAATGCACAGAAAAGTGCTGAACTCAAGTCAGGAAAGACAGGTTTGAATGTGGCCTTCCACACTTATTATTGTAATTCTCTCATTAAATCTGCAAAAGTGATAAACATACTACTTATGATTTTGATGTGAGGCTCACATGAGATAGTACGAGTGCTTTGGAAATCTTCAAGTGCTACATAAAACTCAATGCTCAGTATCATTTAAATCAAAGTTTTGGCAAAACATTTTAAATGGATTAGAAACCCTGTGGTGAAAAATTAAAAAAAATTTTTTAAAAGTACCCTCATTTCTCAAATTTAATTTTTGTATATTGAATTTTTTAAAAAAATTACATAACCTCTTTTAAAAAACCTGGTAGGTGAAAATGTTTTATTACTTATTTGCTATTTGTTAGTGGTAATAAAGGTCATGTTTTCATATGAAATACTAACATGTTAACTTTTTACTCCAGATATGCTAATTCTTCAAGCTTTTCTGCTTTTGGCTCAGCAGGTGATCAAATTTTCAGGAATGCTAAATTTGGCTTAAGTCTATTTTATAAGAGAAGTTGATCTTCTCCTTAGGTACAACCTCAACTGACAATATATATACCCAAAAGAAAGTAAGCTTTTTGAAGCAAGAGGATTTTTTCATGTCATCTTTCATAGAAATGCCAAGCATAGTTAAGTACTTAATTCTTGATGCAGTGAATTCCAGAAAACTAAATGACATTTTTATGGCCTAAGAGCAAAAGGCCTTCAATTTCAATGACCAACAAAATCTTCAAGTCTCTTAAGTTCTTTACCATTTCAGTCATCCACAAGCACCAAAGTAAACTGAAAAACAAAAACAAAACTACATTCTGGTTTCTCATTCTCTAGAATTTACTCAATTTGAAGAAGCGATGGCAATGTACAAATAAGCATTACTTTCTAAATGGATTATGTATAGCAGCAGTAACTTTGCCCAGATCTAACTCCAATGGGCCATTATTTTAGAAATGAGTTACTTTGTTTCATATGAGAATTTGTACTAGTAATAACTATTCCATGTATTTAGATAGTTATCCAGGAGCAAAAAGTGCACGAATGAGTGACAGATGCCAAATCAGTAAACTTGTTAAAAAGGTATTTTACATATATGTCTGCCCTAATGCTGCTAATATACAACAAAAAGTGTGCTTAGAAGAGCAGGCTCATCTTCTTTCTTCTCATCCATTCCATATGAAAACTTTTTATTGATACAATAGTAATTGTCTTAATAATATCAGTATTCTATAATTCACTTAAAATATTCAAATAAAAGATAGATTATAACATAGTTGCACAAAGGTCACCAAACCAAGCACTGATACTGAAATAATTTTGCACAACCACAGCAAAGATCTTACTGTTTAGAGAAGTTGGGCAGTCAGTTCTTGATTATCTACATACCACTGATGGTTTATGGATTACCCTAAATTATTTAATCCCAAATCTTTTACCATTTGTTCTCAAATGATCCAGCTCCCCAATTATTTAGTAAGTGTGGGCTCGGAACACTGATTAAATATTTGAAGCCAAACAATTAGGAATGCAAATTTACTATAAAATCACATTCTATTACAACGTCAAGTTAGAATCATCTTTTGGAATACCTACAATACTGATCACTAGTATCAGCAATGAGTAATTGAGAAGGCAATAAATACTTTAAACTTCTAAAATATACAGAACGCATTTCCATCTTATCCAAATAAATTTTAATTGCTTATAGGAAGAGGAAAGGAAGAATTAAATTCACAGAAGAGGATACAATGAGGTGTAATCCCCATTCAAGGAGAAGACCATATTAGTACAGCCAGTTGTGAATTACTGTTTGGAAATCCAGTTTGAAAATTACTTAAGAGACCTGTTCTTTTACTATTAGCAAGCTCTGTTAATGTTTGTTATATGAAAACTTCCAGATGATGCTCAAAACTAAGATTAGCCAATTTAGTGATGTTGATAGCTCTAAACTCTTGACTGTAAAAGTGAGATACAAGAGGCTGTGTAGAATTCCATTACCTATGTTAAACTATGTCCATTTTTTCTCAAATATTTGTTTACAATTTTTGCATTTTAAGAAATACTGACACGGTGAAAGGCTGAGTATGTTAGCAGCAAAGTATGTTGCATCATATTCACTAATACCTTATAATGAGCTGTTTGGCTAAGGTTAGAAAAAGCATATAGCTTGCTCTACCAGACAGGAAACTAAAATGACAAAACTTCAATTCTAAGTCAGTGGTATTAAAAGAGGAAAAAGACTCTTTCAGACATTAAAGAGTCTTCACACCAAGCTAATTTGAAGGTTTTCTTTATACAACTGGTATTGTGCAAACTTCATTTTATGTAAATAGCAATGGCATTTAGTGTATTTAAGACATTTCAAATTAACAAAATAAACAAAAACTCATAATCAAATCATTCTAGGATGCGCTGAAACTTTTAAAAACAAGTTCTAAATTTAAAAGACCAGACTGAATCATTATTGTACATTCTTAATTGCAAATAAAATGTGATATAATTTTATAATACTTTCAACAAAGGCAGTGGATACATAACTATAAAGGAATTACTACATGGTTGCAGCACACATAAGGACTTAGTATATATTACTTAACATTTATCACATTCTCTTCCCTGCAGCCTGGCAGAGAAGCAGTATTTTTTTAATGAGCACATGAAATATTTCAAAACCTATAGTTTCAGATGGCGAGCAGTTATAATACAAATAGACATTTGTCAATACGCAACTTACTGTGATTTGACCATATCACTTGTTGCAGTAAGAAACAAGATCAAAAAAAGGCATGAAAAACTACCTATGATAATGTGATCCTAAGCTATCTCATTTTATATATAGTGCTGTGAAAATACATTTGTGACTAAAAGCAAAAACAGTCCCCAAAACCTAAACACAGAACTTTACAGCAATGAATCTGCATAAAAAGATTGTGTAGACATTAACACTAAAAATAAACCTCCCCCAAAGTTAAGACAAAACGAAAACAAAAAAAAACCCAAAGGTTAAAAAAAATAAGTGCAGCAATAATGAAAATATTCTGATCCTAAATTGCTTGTCCTTTATTTAGTAATACAAAATAGCTTTAAAGCCACTGACATCACATTTGCTTTTAAAAGCAAGATTCTTACAATTTATACCTATTTTTAATTATGTGCCTTATTTTAAAATTTATTGTGAATGATATTTCAACTGATCATGTAACTTTTACTTTACTGCCACTACCTTATCTTCATCCACAAGATAAGAATGGAAGTAAGCATGCAGGGAAAAGAAGTCTAACTTTTAGCTACCCTAACCTGTACTGAAATTCCCTATGAAATAATATTAGTATTTTCCCACTTCAACTCCATGTTTATCTAACTTGGATAATCATTTTTTTGTAACAAAATCATCTTCTCATATGTTTTAATATCAGTAGGTAAAAGGAAAAATACAAAAAAAAAAAACCCAAAAACTCAAACATTGACAAACTGAGGGCATCAGAATTCCAGTTAAAAAAAGATATGACCATCACATGCCTAAGAAATTTTTAAAATTCAAAAATATACTTTTTAAAAATAAATATATGCATGTATTAAAAAAAATACCTGAAAACTTTCTGAATAAACAAATCTTAAACTTTCTGAATTTTGGAAGAAAAAAAAAGAACCCAAATCCCTGTCTTTTAATTTAAAAAAATTTTTTTCCTAGTTTTTAGAACAATCTGTGGTGATACTTAAATCCTAGAGGCACAAATCTGAGGATTAGAATTTAAATGCCTATCTTGGGTCTTGTAAATGATACAGTTAAGCATGAATACTGAAGCTATAATCATTCTATCATTATAAAGCAGATATTTATGAAAATAGCCATTAAATATTAATTCACAAGCTTATTTTAAATTCTATATTAAAGGTATAAACTGGGAGAAAAATTAGTGCCCTTAAGTGTGACTTAACTGTTGACTGACGAAAAGTATTTTTAAAAATAGAACTTAAAAAAAAATTACTTAAACATATGAATTTAAGACTTATTTTATTCAGCAAATTGATTTATTTACACAATGGGGAATGCTGGTTAGATTTAGTCAATGTAAGAAAAACAAACTGAACAGAGACAATACTGAACTATATATATATATATATTTATATATATTTATATATTTATAGCAGAGTTGACCAACTGATTCCTTACCTGTATCAGGAACATCAAGCGCAACAGTGGAACAGTATCAGAGGACACTGATTTAACAATACATCACATAGGTCCAGTAATACCCTGGGAATTTACCAATGCAATTACCAACTTTTCCCTTTTTTTGTGTTTTTTTTTCTTAAAAAAAAAAAAAGAAAAAAAAAAGAAAAAGAAAAAAAGTCAGCAAAACCAGCATTATGGTCTAATAAACAGAGTATAACTCTGAGGTGAGTGGGTCAGTAAAAACCTTATCAGACCATCCACAATTTACAGTGTGACCTGATTTGTTTCAGACCACTAATACAGAATTAAAATGGGTGAAAATATCACTCTTTAGAAGACAACAATGATCTGATAAGGATTTGACTTAATGGAAGTTAAAAAGAAAAAAAAAAAAGTTGCAGAGCACAGCCCCTATTAGAACAAGCTAACTTTCCAGATTTTCCAAATTAAAAAAACAAACAAACAAAAAAAAAACCACTTCAACATGAAGCTACCATACAAAGTTTTTCCATTTCTCTTTGTAAAAAGTTCAGAGTTTTCAATTTAATCCTGGGTGGTTTTTATTGAGAAGGACAGTTTTGGCCTGGACTTCCCCTTGCCCAGGATAATTTTTTGCTCTTCTTTTTGTTGACGTTGTCTCTCTTGTTCTAGTTTCATCCTTTCCTCATGAATCTTTCTTTGTTCTTCAACAATTCTCAATTGTTCTTCAGCCTGTGAGTTAAGCAAAAATAAGAACTCTAAATTTCACTGATTTTAATATAAAATTTTTTATTCCAAAAATACATGTAGTAAACCTAAAACATTTAATTAGCTATATATTTTATTCTTGGCATTCTATATTTATGAGGGGACAAATAAACTAAAAGCAAAAATTAAAAGATTATTTTTTAACAAAAGGTAATTTAACTTCCTAGGTAAGTGCTTGTTGATTGCTGACTGAGGGTGTGACAGTCAGTAAGATCCTGTTCAATCTATGCCTTCTAAATAGGATGAAAGAGGTTCATAAATTTTAATTCTTAGGCATTAGAAGAAGATAAAAATAGATTAAATTATGTATCTACATTGATGAAATCATTGATCTTTCAAAGTACTTTGCTCAAACAAGTACATCTTAATAAATCATAGGATGAGTTTGTTTTGCCCCATTTCTGGTTCACCCCTAAACTTCCTTTTTTTACTATTTCCTGCTCATGGGACATGAAAATCATGGAACCAGTGTGACCTAGTCTATAAACTCATGTTAACTTCTAATGGGCACAATGCTGCAAACTCATTTTATTAATGCATCTATCGACTGCTTAGCGCAATTACCACATTTGGGAAGTTACTTCAATTATCCTTCACCAGACTCAAAGCCTTTACTTTCCAGAATCCCACACTTCTTCAGTGTTGGCCAAATATTTTTCCCCAATGGAAAAAGTAAAGTTGATACCACCTAGAAAGAGAAGGTCCCTATTTTTCTCTCCTTTCTAATTTAACCTCTTGTCTCACCCATTTTGTCTTTTTTCTATTTCTGAATAAGTAATATCCTTTCTCATCTTCAAGGCCCACCCCTCTACCTATTTATCCTTTACTCCATCTACTTCTGCTTCCTATAACCTTCTCAACTTCACCGTTTACTTTCTCTACAGGATCTTCAATCTTACAGTCAACCAATAAATAATTTGCACATAAACTCAAGAAAGTTTGTGATGCCCTCCACTATTCCTGGGACATCTCACTTGACTTTACTGGTCTAGCTACCATTTCTTTTTTATTAAGGGTAGTTGGTCCATACTCATTGCCTCTTTTTCTCAAATTTCCAATGTCAAATTATTTCTCTATTAATCTTCTTGACATCTCTACAGTATTTTATAACTAATGCCAACCACTTTCACATTGCCTTCTTTCTACGTATTCTCTTCCACAAAAATTTCATCTGCTCCCCCAGCTACATCTTCTACAGAGACTTTGTTGTGGAGCAACAATGCTATATTACCAACTGCCTGCAGATCATTTGTAATAGGCTACCCCAAATGCACCCAAAAACATCCCAAAATCTTTATGGTCTCACCTAATCTTAATCTCTAATAACCTTAACTTCCAGTACTCACATACATGAACCCATGCTCTAACCAACATGGTCTGACCACACCCTGGTGTTTCGCTTTAGCATATGCTTCCTTCTTTGACTATAAAAACTTTGACTATAAAAACCATATGGATCAAAGTCTACTTTAAATTATTCCTCAAGATCACTGATCACTTTGTTAAGAGTAGCAGCAACACACCCACTTCCCCAATTATAACACTTTGTTTATACAACTCAAATGGTACCTAGCTCATTCTGCCTCATACTGTAGTTCTGTTTCTTTCTCACCCAACTAGGACTGTAAACTCAATGAGCAAGAGGGAGTGTCTTATTTAACATTTATCTAGCTATATATCCAGTGTAAGAGTGCTAGGAGACATTCTGTCCTCTAAAATTAATGGCACCGAAATAAAATAATCAAAGGACCACTTTTTATTTTTTACACACCTAACTTCACTAATGGTCTGAAAAATAAAAGCAAGGAATGAAATAACTGCCAGCCGAAATAATCAGCAGGAAAAAAAAAGAAAACCCAACCCAATGCATCTTTATCCACCTAAATCCATTCACATTTGGGGGAGGGCCACAAGCTCACTTGAGGCAGAGAGGAGACCAAAAAACAAAGCCAGCAGAGACAGCCCTAACAAACTAGGAAAGAGCTCAACCTAAGAAAGACTCATGGAAACCAAAAAGGATATTCACGAACTAGTCCCTATTTCTCTAGCCCCATCCTAATCCTTAATTAAAAACTTTTTGTCTTTATGTCTAAGCCAATTACAGTTTGGCCAAGGTAAGCTAGTATATATGTCTAGCCAAAATCCAATGTTGTAATATCTCAATGCTGTAGAATCAAATGTTTTTACCTCTTTCACATCTCCCTGGTGTATCTCCCAGGACCAAAGAATATAATTCCTCCACTCCCCTCAATCTGATGTTTAAAATAGTGTTTGCAATGTAAGAGTCATTCAAATATTTGTTGAGTTACTGAAGGAGATAATTGAGGGATATAGATTTAAGTCAAGAAACACGTATGGGTTATGTTGCCGGTTCTGTTACAAAGCAGCTATACAATTGGGTAAAATGTTTAAACGCTCAGTGTTGTATTTCATTATCTATCTATAAAACAGGAGGAACATGGAACTATTCTCCTTAAATGTCAAAAGAAAACATAAATACTGTCTTGGTGTGTCTATGTGTGTTAATAATGAAGACAGAAGACAGGTAAGTAAAACTTGGGATTAAAACAACGGAAATTAAGCCCTTTAAAAAATATCATAATTGTCACATGCAATAAGTATCTTTGAGTGCTGGACCTGAAGTTAAGAAAACCCAGGTTCATAACACATTTCCATTGTGACTAGGGTGCAAAAGTCATTTAGCCTTTCTGCGCCTCAGGTTCTAAATTAATAAAATGCAAGTTAAGTGACACTCAAATAAGGTAATGCATTGTAAATTACCTTGCAAACCAAACTTTGAAGTGCTATACAAATGTCAGTTATTAATAATTTCATTAACAGATTTAAACAGAAGGAATATCACTAACATTTAAATTCACTCATGAAACCCCTATGTTCATAAAGCTTTAAATACCAGAGTTCCACAGACCACACAGCATGGAAAACACTCTAAAAGTTGATGGTTCCATGAATCAATTTACAACTAGGGCCAAAAAGTCTCCATTTTACAAGCATTTTAGTTAAACTGAGTTTCAGAAACAGTATAGAAAAACCACTAGACTCAGAATCTACCTAAAACCTATAGGAGACTCCTCGGCTCCCAGAAGTAGTTTGTCTTCAATGCAGCACCTTACAAAATCCTCTGCTCTTTGGCTTCCAGGGATCCAATACCACTCTTTCTAGTGGAAAGGGGACAGACTCAGCCTCTGACACTCACTACCTGCGTGACTTTGTGTAACTTACCCAAGCCTCAATTTCCTCCAATGTAAGGTTAAATACCCTCTGAGATCCCTTCTAACTCTAAATTTATAACTCAGGCTTCAAAATTACCTCTCCCCTCAATACCATATCAATAAATCAAGCATACAAACTAATTCAACAAGATTAAAGTGTGAATATTTCAACTCCTCCATCCCATTGAGAAGATTTGCTAAGCTGTCAAAGCTGAAAGCTCCGACTATCCTGACGTATCCAATTGTCTGTGGCTTCCCCTTGCTAAGAAAATCCAGTGGTTTGCATCACAAGATTCCAAGATTTTCAGAGGCAGCAGCTTCTGCCTTTAACTCCATAAACATTTATCAAATACTCATCTTCAAGGAATGCTGCTATGTGTAAAAGATAGAAAGATAAAATATAATCTCAGTAATTCCTGCCCACAAGGAGCTCTAATTATACTAAAGAAATGGACATGATGTGTATAAAGACAAATATAAAAAACAAATTTAAAAATGTGATAGGGTCAAAGAAAAAAAAATCAAGCAACAAATCAGCTGGCATTTATTAAGTGCCCTATATACCAGACGCTGGGGATACACATTAAAAAAAACAAACAACCTTTACTCTCAAGGAACTTAGTGGGGATAGACAAAATGTACTTAAGTATATATAAAAAATAAATATAACTTAAATACAAGTTAGTAGAGAGACCAGGAAAAGGCTTGTGTACAAAGGAAATAAAGGAAAGAAAATAAGGCTAGTCTGACTAAACTGGACAGCATAGGAAGTATAGTTATTTATCATCACACTGGAAAGATATATTGGGACCAGGCTGTTGAGCTTTAAAAGCCCAACATAAAATTTTATATTTAGTTCTAGAGACAATAGGGAGTAAGTAGAGGTTATTGGGGAGTGCTTTGGCCAGATATGATATTTGAACTTAAGGAAAAGAATTTTGGCAACTGTATGAGAGTCTGAATTAGAGGGGGAAGAAATTTGAGGTAGAAAGAGGCAAGAGTCTACTGAAGTAGTAGTCAAGAAAGTGATCAATAAGGCAGTAAGATTATGGGGTGAGATGTAGAGGTAGAAACAACAGGATGAATGGATATATGGGGGTGAGGGAGAGTAAGGAGTCAAGGGCAATGAGGTCAGGAACCTGGGAGACTAGAAGGATAGTGTTGCTTTCAACAGAAATAGGACATAGGAGAAGACTGGAAAAACTGGGACATTAGGATGTTTTAGAACATCAACCTGAGGAAGATAGCAAATCAGGTGCTACATGCTTTGAAAAAGCAGGGACGGTAAACTGGGGGTCAGTAGGCAAAAACCACCATGAGCATTATAAGGAGAAAAATATAATGGAATTTTGGAGAACTTGTTGGGTGAGGATTGCACAGAGAGAGCTGAAGTGGCAATAGGAAGCAAAGAGTATCTTGACGCCCTCCAAAACCACTATCAGAAGTTGAGATAAGAGAAGGTAAAGCCAGTTATAGAGGGCAAAATCTAGTCTTCTTACAATTTAATCTCTGGTCACCTACTCTTTAATCCAATGACACTGGTATCCTTGCTGTTTCACAAACAAGACACACCATCTCTTGTTTCCAGGCATCTTCTCTAGCTGTCCACCATGCCTGGAATGCTCTCCCTCCTCTTCTCTGCCTACCAAATTCTTTACTGATTCCTTTTAAGTTGAAACTAAAATACCATGTTCTACAGAAAGCTGTTTCTAAATCCTCTTAATTCCAGTACCTTCCTTCTGTTAATTATTTCATATTTATCCTGTATACAATTTGTTTGTAGTCTCCCCAATTGACGGTAAGCCCTTTAGGACAGAGAATATCTTCTGCCTCTTTTTGTATAAGGGGGTGGCTTTGAGTTGAGAAAGACGAGATGAGATGGGATGAGAGAAAAGATTAGTTGGGCAATTAATTAGGTAATAGGGAGAATAAACAGGTAAAAGATGTTTGCTAGACACAGAGGTAGTAATGGCTGGTAGATGAACTGCACAGTCCTCAGGGCGGAACTGTTAGTCAAAGGGGAATGGGAGTGGGGGAGAACAGGATGACATGCTTGCCTGCCTCTGCAGGAAGAGATTCAGATAAAAACTCTAGGAAAACTTGGAGAGAAAATAATTGCAGTAAAACTTAATTTGCCCCCTCATTCCTTCTAGCTAACCACAGCAGTGCTCAGCCCATCTTTAGGTTGCTCAGACATCCTATCTATTCAAACTTGAGATTCACTGTTTCTTCATTCCCCTGTGGGTTGTGACTGTATAAGTTAAACCAGAGTAAGGTCTGTACCCTCCCTTAGGGCCCAACACCTCTAGTTCCAGTTACCTCCTGGGATTTGAGATGACATCACAGAGGATGTGATGCTAGCAATAGGCACCTCTTCAAAGATGCAAATTATTCACAAAGTCTCCATTTTCATTTCTTTTTTCCTTTTAAACATAATATACTTATTTGTACCTCATAAGCATGGTCATCTACTCACTTCAGAAGTTATATTCTAGTCTTGATTCCTATCATTAAAACTAGCTGTGACCCTGACTGAGTCTCACTGAATTCTCAGTTATTTCCCTGATATGTACTTCAAAGAATGCTGAATCAATTATTTAAGTGGAAACATTTTAAAAAGTACAAAGCATTACCAAATAAGAACCTCCAGCAGAATATTTCTTTATGTTTTGCAAATTTTCAGGGCTTTATAAAAGCGCCCCATAAGCAGCTATGCCCACAGAACACAGATGACCAGCACCTACTTTATTAAGATGCATCCTTCTGCTTTCCACAATAGTAAAACACCGAAAAATAAAATTACAGGACCCTCAGTTCAGCTGGCATCCAATATGTCATCTAATGTTAAGTTCATGTTTTTCTCCCCTTTAAAGGACATAAATGGATCCTGTTTACAAATAGACTAATTTAATGTTTAAAGAACATCAGAAAACTCTTGGAAGGTAGGGAAGAAATACTATTTTTATAACCTGGTATTTTAAAATTTAGCTTTTTATGGCTTCAAGCTGCTTATAGACATTATATACAAGCATACTGTTAAGAAACCCAGAACTTCTTAAGAAAAACTAATATGACGTTTATAATTTAAAAGAGATGAAAAAAAGACCTTCGAGCTACCAACTCAGGCTTTTTGTTGTTCTTTTTACTACCATACCACCACCTCTCTTACTGGGTTATTCAATAATTTCTTTTCCCTTGTGTATGATCTATTTTTCACTATCCACTTCTGGTCAAAAAATGTAGGCCTTTCCTTACTGTCTACTAAGGAATCCTCAAGGACTTGCCTCTAACTCACTTTTATTCCTTCTCTCTCAGAAATCAACAGATCTTCTCTGAATGGTAGCTAATGAATTTCTTGTGGCACAGTATAACATCTCCAAACCACTACCGTACCCCACTACTTCTGCAACATTGATATTCTGGAAAAAGTGAAATCATATTACCTGAATTTTTCTATCAATTTCTCATACTAGGACAGTTGTACTTAAAGATGACTTGAAAATGAATGTTCTATATACATCTGAAATACTTAAAATGTTCTGAGATTCATATATATAGAGCTGGAAGGAACCTCAGAAGCTAAATCTAAGCCTTTTATTTTGAGGACCTCCCAGCAAGTTTTCTTTTTCATTTTATTTTAATGTGAGTATAGCAATTGAGATTTATCATATTAGAAATAAAAACATCCTAGTATTGAGTTTTGACATCACAGATTCCTGAATCACAATTTGAGAACTGCTGTACTATATCATGTCAAAGTAAAAGAGTAATATGAATCTTCCTTTACTAGTTAGAGAGCTCAACTACAACAAGCTCAGAAAGCTTGCCTATCAAATACAAGAGCCAGGCCAGATATGGAAGAGGATTTTGGCTAAATTTTGGGGATATGTGATAAGAACCAACCTTAAAGTATTCTGCAAGGGCTAGTTCATTCCTGTTACCAGCCACTGCTAATCAGTACAAACCATGGGAGAATCATTAACTGTGTTGGGTGTCTGGCTCTCCAACAATTGTGAATATCAATAAAGGGCCATCAGCAAAATTTCAGCTCTAAACTGACACACTAAATTCCACCATCTGACACCTCAATTCTAAATTGCTTTCTTGGAAAATGAGGAAATCACTCGGGTGTTTCAGGCTGACTCCTTTTCTGTTATTCTCATTCCCATTTATTCTTTTTCCTCCTCCCCTATAATTCTATTTCCTCTCTTTGTCTTGCCCTACCTCCAAGCTGATTAGAGTTAGAAGGGACCTCAGAGACTATCCTGTCTAATCCATGGCCATTAAACCTTTGTCTAAAGTCCTCAAAGTGAGAAGCTCACTACCTTCTGACATAGTTTATTATTCTTTTGGGCAGTTCTTTCATGAAGTTTTTCCTTTTATCAAGCTGAAACCTCTCTTTGTGCCGATACTCAGTGCCCCAAATTCTCGCTGCTTGGTTCAAACAAAAGTTCCTCTTACTCATGAAAGTCTTTGTTTGGAGAAATCTATCATGTCTTTCTTAAGTCTTATTTTGCCCAGAGTAGAAATGGTCTTAGTTCCTTAGCATTTTCAGCATCCTAGTAGCTCTCCGTCAGGGATAATAAATCCCTCCTAAAGTATGACAATAAGAACTGAACATAACTCAAGTATTTCCTGTGTGCAGAACATCACTGTACTGTGTATTTTATATGTATTCTTAATCATGATTATGTTAAAACAATCTTAGATGCCTACAGAACTTGTACTAGGCAAAATCAGGTTTAGCTGATTTTTAAGAATTAATACAAATTCTGACGTTAAAAAACAAAACAAAAAACCAACCCAGCATTTTTCCTAAAAATGTCCTACAATTCAAGCTGTTGTACTCCCTACTGAAATGAACTGTTTCACTAAAAATTTAAATGGCACATCCAAACCATGTTTTCTCATATGTAAAATGGAAACAAGGCTTTTGTCCCCATATTAGTTACTGTGAATATCAAATGAAATAAAATATATTAAAGAGCTTTGAAAATTCCCACTTAACTGCAAGGTTTTTAGTAAAAAGATTTAGGATTGGGTTTATGCAGAGTAAAAGGTTACACCACTGCAACCAACTGTAGAGGCTAAAAATTAGGAGACAAAACACATGCAAAAAAACAAAACTGAAAGTGAGATAAGATAGGGAGAGAAATTGGTGACCTCTCCTACCCTTCATGGTACTGACTTTATACTATTTTTCCTACCTTCATGACACACTGCAATTCTGATACCAAACATTTTTTAGCTGTTGGACTTTGGGCCAATCGTTTAATCTCTCTAACTTTCATTTTCTTCATTTGTAAAATAGTTATATTATTTATACTAGCTATTTAATAGGATTGCTATGAGGAAATCACTTTGTAAAACACTCTATAAATACAGTAATTCACATACTACAGGAACAAAAATTTCATTTTCTGAATGTTTATGGAACTGGAAGAGGCATTTAAATTTTGTATTCAACTCCCTTATTTCAGAGTTGAAGAAACTGAGATTTAGAGTAATTAGGGACTTGTCTAGGGTCACAGAGATGAGCCAGGACTAAGGAATACACAAAGATTATCACAATTTCTATACTCCCCTTGCCAGGTTGGTCCCATGGCTAAAACTGCCATTATTTTGCCTTGATAATATAACAGATTATTTCTCATTTTAGAAAAATCTAAATCTATGAAAGTAATAATAAAAGATAAATGAGTCATAAGAGCAGTTTCTCCATGTGCATTTGTATCGATCTTTAAATGCAGTAAAATATAACCCTAAGTTTTAGCTACTTACCAGAATTTATGATGAAGCATGTAGGCATGCCAGAGTTTCCAAATATATAAATAACTGAATATGGATCAGAAATCAAAGATCCTTGTGGTGGCTAACATCTACTTTTTAGTGTTCCATTCAAAATCAAAATCATTAAATGAACCTTCACCCTTCACTGCTTAGCTGATTTCAACTAACTCATCTTTCAAGGTTCTGTTAAAATTTGATCTTAAAATCATATAATCTTCTTTAACAACTCTAGCCTGGTAATCTCCTATAAATACCTGTAGCATTACCAAACCTGCTTGACCCTTTTATCACATACAGCCTTACAGAGTTAAATAATATTGTTGTTCAGCTGTGTCTGATTCTTAAGGGACCCCCAAGGACCACAGCATGCCAGGCCCTTCTATCCTCCACCATTTCTTGAAGTCTGTCCAAGTTTATGTTCATTGTTTCCAATACACTATCTCTCCATCTCATCCTCTACTGTCCCTTTTCCCTCTAAATATACTGACTCCAATTAAATTGTAAATTCCTTGAGGGAGAGCTCTTGGTCACCTTAATAAATTCATAATGGATCTCAAGGTGGAAAGGTATTTCAATTTTAACACAGCTTTTAAAAATCTACCATGAGGGGCAGCTAGGTGGCACAGTGAGTAGAACACCAGACCTGGAGTCAGGAGGACCTGAGTTCAAATCCAGCCTCAAACTCTGCCACATGTAGTAGCTGTGTGACCTTGGGCACGTCACTTAACCCCAATTGCCCTGCCTTCCCAGCTCCTCAAAAAAAGAAAATTTACCACATGAAGGAAGGTTTCTACTGCCTGTTAAGTAATCTTGCTTCCTTGCAATTTCTGACTCTCCCCCTTTCCTCTCTAACATGGCTAGTTACCTGTTGGCTTTGTTTTTTAAACATTTCATTGCCTTCCTCTTATTTACCACCAGATTTCTTCTTTTATTATCTTTTCTCTGGACTACCATACTTCTAAGACATGTCTTCAGAGTCTTAACAGGACAATTTTTTCCCCTCTACTTGAGATCTTGAACACTCATTGCTATCTAAGAATTTATTTTCCTTTTTACTTGAGATCTTGACTATATACCCCAAGACTGCAGAATATGATGCTTTTACCGATTAGAACAAGCTCCACAAATACAGTCCTTCATTCCTTCATCAACTCTTCTATTTAAAATGAAAAATTAAAAAAAAAATAGTTCCTCTTACAGTTCTCATTCTAGATCTAGGATCCTGTATTATTAGTCCAATCTAAACTATACACCTTATTTGTCTAGGCAAACCTCAGTGTTTCTTTTGCAGATATTATCACTCCACACATACTGAAAAGGCTATGTCCTTTCCATAACTCTATCAGCTTTACCTAAATGGAAAGGTAATTTGTCTGAACATACAGTTCCATTTACACTTAATATCTCCATCAGTACTTCTAAAAAGAGACTAAGCATAGAGTTCACTGCTTAACATAAAACAGTAGAGGCTTAATAAAATTCTTGCCGAATAAATGAATCATATAACGCAAAGGGACTTAAGAGAAAATCTGTGTACCAATCCATTCCATGCTTATAGACTATATTCTCCCAACCAGTCTTCTAGTCTTTACATCTAATTAGGGGGGAACAGGACTATCTATCTACCAACCTAACCTGATCCCCATACCCAATCAGTTTTCCTGAAATGGAAACAAAGCTGTCCCTAGTACGTGATTAGACTCATGTGGCTTCCTGGGCACCTATAAAGGCTAATAGTTCTACCAACATGAGTCTGATTCCCTCATTGTTCCTAGTCAATTTTCCTCTCTAGTCCTCAGCCTAATCACGTGCAAAATGAGAGGGCTGGACTAAATGAAATATAAGGTCCATTTCAACCCTGAAGTGCTAAGATACTAAATGTTAAACATTCCCAGTTCTTGCCAACCAAGTCCTAATATGATAAAATATTCAGGAAGTATATGCTCCAACCTGTCAGAGTCCTTCCTAAGTAGAGGAAGGACCTTCATCTTCCTCACTCTGAACACTGTATACATTTTTAGGGAGCTAGGCCATATTGTTTATTCACATTAACCTTGTAGTACATTATACAATCCCCTTCCCCCATTCTTTTCAATGTGCAGTTTGCTAAATGTTCTAAAGAAAGGTCCCTTTCAACTGCAAAATACAACCACTCTAAATCTTCCCTCTCCAGGTTAATCAAATCTCCATCCTTACTTGGGCAGTTGTAATTTTTTTAAGCTCAAATACGTCTTTACATTTATCCATATTACATTTTATCTAATTTGGTTTAACTGACATTTCTGTGATGAACTGTGTTGAATATATCCTCCAAAGTGGCAGAGTAACACCGGATTTGGGTTTTTGGAAGATCAGGCTTCTACTCATGCCTCAGAAACTTAACAGCTGTGTGACATTGAAGCAAGTCACTTAAATTTCTCTTAGCCTCAATTTCCTCATTTACAAGATGGGCAATAAAAACTACACTGATCTCAAGGGTTATTGTGCAAGTAAAATGTGCTTTGAAAACCTTAAAATCCTTATATAACTGTCAGCTATTATTGTTATTCTCATCTATCCCTCTCCAACTTTCTCTCACCCATAAATTTGAATAAAAGTTACCAGTGAACTGAGGAATAATAGTAAATATAAACTTCTAGGTTGTCATCATTCCTTTAATTATTAGCCTCAGACTTCAAACATTTAAAGGTCCCTGGTTTTGCAGTCAAAGGACCTGGGTTAAATTCCACCTCAAATAGATGGATCTAGGATCCTATGACTCTGGTCTAGTTTCTTCTATCTGGCTTATAAGGATAATATTGCTGTTAAATGCCAGATATGATGTGACATTTTAATCTATAGTTTTGCTTAGTTCAGTTACAGAACCACTCTTAAGTTGGTTATCTGTACCTGACCAAGCAAAGTCTTTGTGCCATGCTTAAAAATTTTAAAACTCAACGAGACTCAAGAGTTATCTATTTTTACTTCTTGCCTAATGAAGGAATTCTCTATACAACAAACCATGATAAGTGGTCATAAAGCCTATGCTTGAATGCTTCTACTGACAGAAACTTATCATTTAATAAGGCAGCCTATTTTCTTTTCAGATTACTCTTATTGTTACTAGGTTCTTTATATGGAGTGAAAACCTGCCTCACTGTAACTTCTTTCAAATGATCTTTGGGGGCTTCAGTTTATCAGACCAATCCTATTCTGCATTATAGTTATTGAAGAGGCACACCTGTTTGCCTAATAATTTTAGATGCAATAACTAGACGCAATACACAGCAACTTCCTTTCTGTCCTTTAACACCCTACTATCACCTGTTCTTTCTCTATAACTTAAATTAATATTCCATGCAAGTATCTTCCAAAACTAGACGTATTCAAAGCTAAGGTATAGTGGTATAAACCCAAGAGTAAAAAGAGAAAAAAAATATACCAGGAAGATATAGAAGAGATAGCAGAAGAAAATATAAGAGGTTAAGTCATAAAACCCAAACTGAATCTTCTGATTTAGTCATGTGAACTATGAGGATAACACTTGTACTAGCCATCTGACAGGGTTGTGAGAAGAGTTATCATTACTCAAAGGCTTCCTTCAAATTTCTATCTATTACTTTTTGCCTTTCTTTGTATCCCCAGCACTTAGCACAATTCCTCATACATAGGAAGCACTTAAGTAAACTTGAGTGAGGCAGCTAGGCGGATAGAGTGCCAGGCCTGAAGTCAGGAAGACTCATCTTCCTGAATTCAAATCTAGCAGCAGACACTAATTAGCTGTGTGATCCTAGGAAAATCATTTTAACCCTGTTTGCCTCAGTTTCCTCATCTGTAAAATGGAGAAGGAAATGGCAAACTACTTCAGTATCTTTGCCAAGAAAACCCCAAATGGGGTTGCAAAAAGTCAGACATGACTGAAAATGCAACAACAAGTTTGATTAACTTACTCCTCACATGCTCTCCAGCCCCATTTCTCCAGCAGACAAAAAGTATACCCCCACTAAAAGGTCATGCTATCAAACTAAATTCTTATCTCCTCAAAACCATTAAATTCCCAGTGCCTTGTATGGTGCCTAGTATATAGTATAGTAGGAATCAACTTTGTCAGCTACTGATTAACTTCTGCATTAGCTGTCAATAGCACCACCAATCTCACCAGTGTGCAACTCTGGAATAATCTTTCATTATAAACAGTTCTTCTACTACAAGGGTAGGGAACCTGCGGCATTGAGGCTACACGTGGCCCTCTAGGTCCTCAAGTGTGGCCCTTTGACTGTATCCAAGTTTTCTAGAACAAATTCTTTTATTAACGGGATTTGTCCTGTGAAGCTTGGAGTCAGTCAAAGTGTCGTACCTGAAGACCTGGAGGGCCACACGTGGCCTTGAGGCTAAAGGTTCCCTGCCCTGTTCTCAGATAATTTCTCAAATTCAAGCTTATCCTCTTACTTCCAAATCCCAATCTCTCATTGCCTTATCATGCTAATACTGATACAGTCACTCTTGGGTGGTCTCCCTATAGCTAGGTTTCTCCTATCCAATACACAGACCACTTATTATCTATGACATTAAACACAAATTCAATCAATTCAATAGGTATTGGTGTGTTTCAAACTGTTCAGGCTGACACTTTCCACCATATCTCCCCAACAGTCCTGGTATTTTCCAACAATCTCTCTGATCTGACTAGGTTCTTCTTACCTCAAATAGGCTTTCCCCTAGTTTCAACTATAGGACTTAATTCATATTCTCCCTTCTAGAACATTTCCCCGATCTCCCAATTCTTGACCATCTTTCATAAAGCCCAGGTTCAGACTGACACTATGAAGCTTTACCAAATTAGAAACCTGGAAGAGTGACCCTTCCCTTATGGTTATTTCCCTAAACTTAATGAACGATACATTGTCACACACTTTCTCATGAATTTGCCTTCTCTCTCATTTGATTTATGTATGCATACATGTATATGTATGTCTGTAATATATATATGCACATGTACACACACACACACACACACACACACACACACACGTATACATCTCACATCAACCCATGTTTTTGTTTATGTCTTTCTACTCAATTAAATCAAGATCCTGGGTGGTAGGAAAGAGCAGGAATTCATCTTATTTGAAAAAAAAATAGCTCAGGAATTATGATATTCATAAAAGACTCTTAATAAATGCTTGTTGCATAAGCTCTTCAAGCAAACTATTCTCCCTCCTGATTCCCAGCAGAACACTAAGCCCAAAGGAACAGTACCTAGGGAACCAGATCTGATGCACAGCTAAATTTTGATTAGAGAGAACGAATCCCCTGAAGTACTGTAGTCACATTATTTGAATTTGCACTGCATATTTCCATTGGGCTGGAATCAATTACCATATTTTACATAATTGTAACTTACAAAAGCATCAATTCAAATACATGCAACCACATCAAGGGATTTATTATTCACAATATTCTGGACCTAGCTGTAACAAAGAGTGCTAGAATCAGAAGATCAAGGTTCAAGTCCCAGAACTGTCAACTACTAGCTCTATAACTTTGGGCAAGACAGTTTCTTCATAGATGAAATGAAAATACTGGATTACATGATCTCTAAAAGTCCCATACATAACAAACATTTTTATAATTTAAGAAATTTTCCACATTTCTTCTACTTCATCTCAAACTCTGAGGACACTTGGGAACTAAAGATGTAATTGTCCCATGGCCTTAGACACTCCAACTACCCAAATAAACTTCTGGTCTAAGTTCCCTTCGTGGCCAATGCAATGTAAACGTGACCTTTCTGAGCTACTCTGGTTTCAAATTCCAACTCTGCCACTTAATGGTAGACTATGTGTGTACCCACAGGCAGGAAACCTCACTTCTCAGGGCCCTAGTGTCCTCATATGTAATGTGACATAGTTGGACTAGATAATTTCTAAATTCCTTTTTCTGACCAATTAACAGGATTTTAACTTGAGCCTGAGACAGTCCTCTCATCTCATCAGAGCAAGGCATTTTCTACAGAAAACAGACTCTCCATGACTAAAGTGAATGGATTATATTTATAATCCTAAGTTCTCATGAACACTCTGAAAATCAGTCTCTAAAATCTCAATATCCAAAGGATAAATTATTTCACCTTAAAGATTACTGCGTTGACTTTTATAAAAGTTGTTTATTTAGACCCAAATGATCAAATTATAAAACAAATATAAAATTCAAAATCTTGGTGTCCTATAATTAGTAAGTTAACTAGTTTTGTTTTGTCCCTCCAAAGTTGCTTTTAGCACCCTAAGTCCAATGGGACCTTAGGATTTAGGTTAAGAAAAAGTAATCTTTACAGGACGCAGTAAGTCCTTTTCTTGGTCCCAAATTACACAGATTACTTTCAGAGGGAGAAGACGGTTTAGATTCTTGGACTAGGGGCTGCCCACCCCAACCTCTAGTTTTAAAGAGGCAGCTAAGGGGCACAGTAGATAGCATTCTTTTCATTCATGGATTTTTTTCGGTACATACCAGTTTGGCTTGTGCGTCTGCAATTTTTCGATTATTCTCTTCCAGTATTCGTTCTAGTTCCTCACGTTTTGCACGCTCTTCCTCCTAAAGGGGAGGACATGGAAAGATGTTAGAAAAGTGAAGTATTTTTTATTTGTGCATCTTTACTAATCTTCCTCTGAACTTTTTTTTGTGAACTGACTTACAGGGCAGCTTTATAGCCACCTTTTGTCTGACAAATGGTAAACTGTGCAGCCACTAAAATTGGTTCTAGTACTAAATTTAAATCATCCCTCCCAGTCCAAACAGCAACCAACTAAACCCTCCCTAATCATAGTTTCCTGACAGTTATTACTAATACTTTAATATCACACAAATCAACAAGGACAACTACAAAACTGGATAGTATTTACCAAATTAAAAAAATAATATATAAAATATAAATAAAGTGAATATTTGTCTCACCAATTATGTATACCTACGTATTCTTTACCTATACTCCTTTAATCAGCATTAAAAGTTGAATATTTACTGTCTTGTCCAGTGTCCTGCAGAGTGTGCTCCTCGGCTGCCATACGCGCCAGCTTCCTCTTTAAAATGATTTGTACTGTTAGCTTGGCAATACCTGCATCAGCAGCTCAACCATTTATAAAGAAACAACATACAAGGAAGGCTGAGCTGAGGAATGCAGATGTTTATGGTAAGAAGGAACAAAAAATGTAATTCATCATTCCTAAGGCAAACAATTAATAAGAAAAATACATTTACTGTTAGTGAAAAATACAAATGGTAATCCATACTTCATGGAACTAAGGGCTTCTTCCATGGGGAAAATGGACTTAACATTCAGTATGTTGACAATTTCTTAAGGCAGCTTAAATTGTCATCTACAGTTTGAACTGGAATTCAGGAATCCAGGGGAGGCATGGTCAGGAAATAAAGTTCTGTAATTTATTTTTCTTGGAGAATTTAATGAAATTTTGTTATGCAACTATATGAATACTGCATGATGGTTTGGGCAGTGTTCAGTTTACAGCATACATGATTTTAGTATTTGGAAAGACTGTCAGAGGATTGTGTCCGTGTGAAAAAAAAAATTGTTAATATGAAACAAAGCAAGCACACGAAGAGAAAAAAAATCTTACTATGATTAGTAACTCGCTACAAGACAGCACTATTACTCCCAAAACATTTTCTTATTAAAAGCACTGATATATACCACATTTAACAAAATAAGACCTAGGGAATTAACTGCAATCCACTGTAAGCAGAGAACTGTATGTTTATCTTGGCCAAGTTAACATGAGAAAACTTAAAGTAGCTTTTAAGTTAAAAGCAAATAGGATTTGGCATTCTGTTGTCAATAACCAGAAAACATCAAGATTAAGAGTGACTATTAGTCACAGAAATTTAAGAACAAACTACTACAGGGTTTCCTGTAGTAAACAGTCGTTTTCATTTCTGCCCACATAAGTGGAGTATCACTCAGTGCTGTAGTTTTGCCTCAAAAGTCTCAGTGACTTTTTAGAAGTTTTAGAAATCCGGAGTAATTTGGTGCAGACAAGCCATAGAGACTTCAGTAGCAAATTACTGTCTCACAGAAAGACATTTTCAACTTCTGCTCCAGCTGCTGATAAAACAAATCATGTGTTTAGCTTGACTCCAGACAAGGACAACCTGTTCCTTCATAACTCTCTAGAGAAAAAAGGAGTTGTTAGTAGATACTAAAAAAAATGGATAATGATCTGGACATTTTTCCTAAAAAGATTCTTTGAAACACATTAGGACAGTGGAGGGCCTTAAGGATCAGAATGCCAAGAATTAATCCATTGTGTTGAGGCAGGATATGAAGTTTGTTTTTTTTTAAAGGGAAAAAAGAAGAATAAGAAAACCTATTTGTCAAAAGCAGGTACTGTCGCTCAAAGCTGGGCCCTGCTCTTTTTAATCTGACTGAAGGCAAGAAGCCTCTCACAGTCTAGGTAAATAGAATGATAAAACAGAAAAGAAGAATACATAACCACAGGTGGAGTTTAACCTTTTCCCTTTACCAGTCTCCAACCCTCCTCTTCCCCCGCCCCGAAAAAAAAGAAAGGATTGGTTGTAGGTCCTGCAGCCATGGCAAAAGTTTCAAACACTTCTCAAATATGTAGGCCAGTTCCATTAAAATCAAGTATCCTCGAATAGGTTTTAGGAGAATAACTGTTTAAAGCATCAGTCAGCTCTTCTGAATAGGCTAAAAATTAACTTCCGCAGCAATGCAAGTTTATATGAGAAAGGAATTAGATAGTCTGTATTCCATCTCTTTCTGAACTGAGCAGGAGGCACAACCCAACACTGAAAGTTTTGCCATGGACTGTCTCTACTTTCCAAACGACCGAGCGTTACCTCTCTAGCTTTTTGTGCTGCAAGCTCAGCTTGTCTCTGTCGCTCGAGTTCTTCGAGCAACTGCTTTTCCATGATGCGCTTAGCTTCTTCTACCCTTCGGAGAACTTCTCGCTCAATTTCATCCTTCCTTTTCTCCAATTCTTCCTCTACTCGTTTTGCCACAAGTTCTTCCACTCTTCTCGCTGTTTCTTCCTCAATGAGCTTCTCTTCTATTTCCTGCTGTCGACTAACAAATGAAAGGAAAAAAAAAACCACAATAAAACATGTAATTTGAAAGACATAGCAGCTTATGCTTTATCCCCAAACTATCAATCATAATTTGCTTTTAGAGTTAATAAAACAAGAGTAATGTATAACTTCACAGCACTATAGGGTTTATAAAGCATTTCCCTTACAACAGATATGGAATAGATACAACTATATTATCTTGTCCATTACACTATTAAGGAAAACTGAGGCTCAAAAATGCCACAGAGGTGTCAGAAACAGGATTCACATCCAGGTCTCCTGATTCCAAATCCAGGGATCTTTCTGCTTCAGCACTGAGATCAAAGGAGTATTTTATAGGCTACAGAGCTGAAAGGGACACTAAAGATTATTTAGTCCAATCTCCTCATTTTACAAAGAAACGGAGACACAGAAAGATTCAGTGACTTGTCTAGGTCACACATGAGCTGTGAGGTAGAATTCGAACCCAAAGAAATTTTGAATCATTTTTTATTTTAAAGACCTCAGAAAAGAATTCTTCCATACAATGTGCTGCTAGCAATATTGAGATTTTGTGTAGATATGAAGAAATCATATAGAAATTAAAAATGAACACACCTAGAAAAACTATAAAGGAGGATTTAGAATCAAGACCCATCTGTGCATACTAGATATAGTCCAGGTAATGTATTTGAGCTGAAGGATCTGTATTGGCATCCTAGCTCTGCTACAACCCAATGGACTCTGAGCAAGGCATTTGGCTTTTCTGGGTTTCAGGTCCCTTATCTGTAAAATGAGAGGGTTTGATGAGCTCTCTGAGGTCCATTCCAACTCTAAACCAATGATTCTGTTTAAGTTATTTGTTACCAGCTCAATAAAGAGGAGATATCCTCTGACTTCCAAGTAAGTTTTTCCTATTCCTTATGAAACATACAGAGAAAGCAGAGGTGCTTGGCATGGCTATTTTATACTAAATGCTTTTTGCAAAAATTGAAAGGTTTTTGTCCTTTTGTGAAACCTCAAGGGATAATTCTGTGAGATATAAAAAAAGATCCACGGAGTGGATCAGCAGAGAACAGGGTAAGGAGGGAAGCACGGACATTATTTCTTGTTCATAACATTCTTATCCTAAAATAAATAGCATATACTAAAAAAAAATTTAAAAGGGAAAATTACTGGTTTTACAAACAAATTTTCAGAAAAATTTGTCTCATTAACATCTGAACAAACTTTAGTCCATACCATATAGCAAATAATCTAGTCAATCCCCCACATTTTAGTATGTTCAATTCAACTAACATCATATTGTTAAATTGTGATACTACTCTATTTTTCAAAGTACTTTTTAATGTGTACACAGTACACAATATGTAACAGAAAGATGTTTAATTTTGTTTTGAAAATTCTTTACAACTCTGAGGGAACTCAGAACTCCACAACTTGTGAATTAGTATTCATTTTGTAGTATATGAAAATGCCAGTGTTCCTAAGTCACAAAGACAGTCCTCAATGGATCCAGTGTAACAATCTGGACTTGGTGGTGGTCATTTGAACAGTTCTGGATGTTATCTGTATATGTAGCACAAGTTCTTAATAAGTGCTCGTTGATTTGATTTGCAACTACAAACAGTGAATGAAAGAGTCACTGACCACTTACCTTTGACTTCTACCTCACAAAGACAAGTGTTAAATTATGGAATTTTCTATATTCCTGTTTTTCCCTTCTTTTCTACATATCTACTTTTTTACACTTTTTTCTTAGAAAACACTCTACACTAGTAAATCAAGTAATGTGCTTAAGATCAACTACACAAGGTTGCTGAGGAAAATGTAAACTACAATTGGATAGATTCTTGGAGGTAGTCACTGGGATCATAAATCTAGAGCTGAAAGTGATCTCTGAAACAATCTATTCTAACTCTCCCATAACTTTAACAGATAAGAAGACTGAGGCCAAGGGAGGATAAATTCCTGGCCCGTAGGTGAAAAGGAAACATGGGAACGACAACAATGTACTTAAGACATGCCAAAGAGAATGGGGGAGGGGAGACAGGTATACTATCAAAGAGGCTTGGGAAGATAGCAAACTGGTAAAAAATAATAGAAGCTGGTAAAATTGTAACACTCATTTTCAAGGTTGTTTTGACTCCTAAATAGGACATGATGCTGACATCTGCTAAAGCCAGTAAGAACTGGCTGAAACAAGGAGTATTGGAAAGAACCCACTAGGTTCAGTCTGGTGAGGTTATACTACAATACAGTATAGCTACAACTAAAAATCAAGTCTCTATGAATCACACTATTATGCTTGATTGCTATTCTTTGCCCTTAAATGCTCCTTCAACCTCGTTTGACCACCTTTTACTGTTTTATTTAACAGCTTTACCAGTATGGGAGAAAATGAGTGAAAATTAAAGTGAGTCAATTTTTCTATTTTAGAGGCTTCCATTGGAAAAGACTTAATGGGACAAGTTAGTAGAATTACTGGTTACAAGGAAGCTTTTATTCAAAATGATAAATTTGTTCACATTAACTCTGTCAAATAACGTTGTGCTATGCATAGTTTTACTGATGGTGGGGGAATAAGCTGATTAGGAAGAAAATCCTTTGACTAAACAAAGACTTAGTCAATCAACATTTATTAAGTGCCTACTACGTGCCAGAAACAGGGCTAATAAGCAAGTGGGATATGAAAAAAGACAAAAGACAGTCCCTGTCCTCAAGAAGCTTACACTCTAATGAGGGAGACAACATGTAGACAAGTATATATACAAGGGATCCATAGGGAATAATCACAGGGGGAAAGGTACTAGAATTAGGAGCAGTTGAGGAAGGCTTCTAATAAATGATACAATTTTAGTTGGGACTTGAAGCCAGGGAGATCAGTAGTCAAGAGCTGATAGGGAAGAGGTTCAAGGCATGGGGGACCGAAGGAGAAAATGGCCAGAGAGTATCCTGTTTGCAGAATAGCAAGGAGGCCAGGGTCACTGGATCAGAAAAAGTATAAGACGACTGGAAAGTAGAAGGTGGCTAGGTTATGAAGGTTTTTGAACGCCAAACAAGAGTATTTTGTATTTGTTCCTAGAAGCAATAGGGAACCACTGGACTTTTTTTGAGCATGAGGGCATGAACAGACCTTCATTTTAGCAAAATCACAATAATCAAGGCTTGAGGTGATGCATAGAGTGGTGGTACTATTAGAGAAGAGAAGGCGTATTGGAGAAGTGTTGCCAAGGTGAATTTGGCAGGCCTTGGCTAACAGCCTGGATATGAGGGACGAGAGATAGTAGGGAATTCAGAATGACTCCTTGGTTGTGAGCCTAAAGGACTAGGAGGATGGTACTCCTCTCTACAATAACAGGGAAGGTGGGGTTGAGGGTGTGGGAGAAGGATTTAGGAAGAAATTAGATAACGAATCCATTGGACATCCAGTTAAGAGAGGTCTGAAAGGCAGCTGGAGATAGGGTGGGGGCAGGAAAATATTAGAATGAGCAGAGAGAAGTTATTAAATCCATGGGAGCTGAGGAGATTACCAATCAAAAAACAATACAGAGGAAGAAGAGAGCCCAGGACAGAACCCTGAAGAACACTTCGGTATACAGGGCATGATCTGGAAGAGGATCCAGCAAAGGAGACAAAGCAATCAGATAGATAAGAGGAGAATAAGGACAGTAGCATCCTGAAAACCTAGAGAATGATCAATAGTGTCAGAGATTGCAAAGAGCGGCAAGAAGAATGAGGATTGAGAAAAGGCCTTTGGATCTGGCAACTAAGATCATTAATAACTTTGGAAAAACAACAATTTCATTGGAGTAAGAAGGCTGGAAATCAGACTGTATGGTTTAAGAAGAGGGTAAGAGGAGAGAAAATGGAGACAACCTATTGAAGATAGTCTTTTCAAGGAAAAGAGGACACTACCAAGCCTCAAAAGGAGTCTCAATCACTTGGCAGATGGGTGATGGACTAATGTCCAGAAGGAAATATAAATTTTCCATGATGATTTGTTTTCTTTTTATATATGTATATAAAAATAACATGCATATATATAGATATGCATATAATACCTATATATATTAGAAGGCAAAACTCCTATTTGGGGGAGGGGGAAATTGGTATTCAGTGATAGTTTAAAAAAATATATAAATGAAACATTAAAAATGGAAGAGAGAAAAAGTTCAGAAAGGGGACAGAATAACAGAGCAGTTTTGTTACTAGTGCCTTAAATTTAAAATACATGTTAAACTGTAATAGGGGTTTTATATATAAATATTCTGTTTATACACTGGAATGCTGATGTTTGTTAAGTTCATAATAAAAATTATTTTGAGTTCATAAAAATTATCTGTGATAATGGATAGTTGTTGCACAGGGAAAATTCAAAACATACTTTAAGAATATAAAATAGCAAGAGAGCCAAGCAAGGCAAAGTATTACAAAACCATATTTAACCTCTACCTGTGTAATTTTTTTCACCTGTTAGGTTTGAGGGTTGAATGAGATGATGACTAATGTTCTGATTTTTAAAGTTTAAATCCTAATTCAATGATTTCCTATCATCTAAAATATTTGTACTTATGCATTTGAAATGAAGCATAACTTCAGGGATCCATAAACAAGTCCTTATCCTCAAGAAATTACCATACCATAATGTCTAACAGGCACAGAAACAAGTAAATGCAAATTAACCGGTAGGACAGGCTGAGTAAGCCAGTAGGACACAAACGTAAAAATATTCTCAAAAACTAACCCTTCCTTCAGGCTAAGCTGAGAAACGGATTTTACTCAGCAATACTCTAGTTTTATTACCCTCAGGTAGCCCATGACTTTGAAATTATCTTGTAGGGAAGTTATAAATAGATGTTAGTACCAGCCAGAAAAAATATCGTCCATACATGTATTAACCTATGCTCTGTAAAAAAATGGATAGTATGCTACTAGCACTTGATAAATGTTTGAATAACTGAACTCCTTTGAAAACTGATCAAATTTTTAATCACCAAAAGTTTTAGTTCATGAGTATCTGAATTAACAAAAGCAAGTCAACTTATTCTGATTAAACTTTGAAGCACATAATTCACAAAGACCTATCAAATAAAAACAAAATACCAAGCACAACCAAAATATTCTACCATATTGTAAAATGGCTCAAAGGCCAGCCTGCACAGAAGTGAGTTCTGCAGACAAAGCCCTAATTATACAATGTCCTGATTTGCTCAGTCAACTAACTCTATCTAGGTTTCTAATCATTTATCTGAGCCTGAATCTCAAGGCCATCCTAGATAACTCAGTTGCATTTGTTCATAAAAAGATACTTCTGAATGGCCATCTTAAGCTCTTCTCAAGAAGAATCCATCCATTAGATAAGGTAAGCTCCTTAAAAGCAGGGATGGCCTTCTCTTCCTTTTGTATCTCAGTTCAATGTAGATTGGTTGATTCAGACCAGTATGAAGGTGCTCTAATTTAACTTGGTCATATGGTGCTGTTCCACAGTTTTAGATGACTGACTACTTGCTAAAAATAGGCTGCAATGTTACCCAAAGGCTAGAAATGTCCTGCTCAGGGATCACTCACCTAAGGGAAGAGAAACAAAGCTCTGCCTAAATTCTAATGTTATAAAGGACATATGAGTCAATATAAGCACCGAACTCTCAACATTTTCCTGTACCCTTTCAGGTCATGTGTAAATCTTATGATTATCAAAAAAATTGCATAATTGTGCCATTTTCCTGTGCTTGAAGAAAACTGGAATCGAACATAAGAGATACACTATTGTACACTACTCTATGGGAGTATCACTACTCTTTGCTCTACATTCATAGTTTGGAGTATCCACTCTAAATGTTCACATCGACTTAGTGCCTGACCTGTGGTAGAGTATTCCGAGTTTGTATAGACCTGATCGGCCACAGTTGGACACACTGAATCTTGATGCAAGCATATCAATGTCATTTTGGTCCTCTTTGAGAACGAAGGACAACCACCAACCAACCAACCACGTAGTACCCAAACAATGCTGAACAGTACAGGTTGGTATGTTTTCAACATGGCACACTGATACCTTCAAGTGTTAGTAAGTACAATGGATGAGGCTGTTTGCACCTCTTTCCCAGCCAATACTGCATAATTACTGTTTTACCTTGGTCATGGACATGTTATTGTCTGTTTTCCTTTTAATGTTGTTCTTTTCCATTTATTTTGTCTAATCTATCTTATAATTTTTACTTTTTTTGACTTTTACATGAAAAAGTTGACCTTTTATTTATTAGGAACTGTCAAAGTTCTTTGCATAGCAAACAAAGCAATCAAAGCAAATCAGGTTGATTTTAGCGCCTTTATTTCTTCTCAGCTATATTTACCTATTGCTAGGTACTTAAGGACTGATTGGTTTTTCCTTTCAGTTAAGTCCTTAGCTTTACTCACAAATCTTTATCTCTGATTCTTACCAAACTCTCCTAAACACAACACCTGGACTTCAGCCAGAAAAGACACTCTCTCAACTACACATGATTATGTATAATAGGTAAGGAAAGAACACTGAAGACAACCTCACAATTTAGAGAATGAAGGGCTTGGAACATTCTCAGGGAGTCCAAAAGTAGTATATATTGGTAGTTAAGTCCTGAACAAAGTCTAGACTTAAAGGATCTACACTACTGGAAAGAAAAGGGACTAATGTAGTTAGGCTGGAAGCAGGAAGAAATGTGGACATCACTGGCAAGGAAAAATAAGAGGAAGGAGAAAAAGTAACTAAATAAAAAAAGTTAGGTCTATGGTAGGGAAGGGTAATTGAATCCCTACAAAATCAAGTAATTAACAAGTGCCTATTAGGAGCCAAGCACTTTTAGGAGATGGAGATACAAAGCCAAAAAGTGAAGCAGTTCCTGCCCTTAGAGGAAACACCATAACATGCACCCAAAAGGATCTCTCTCTGTCTCTCTCTCTCTCTCTCTCTCTCTCTCTCTCTCTCTCTCTCTCACACACACACACACACACACACACACCGTAATTTACATAGGACCAAGGAAGGAGGCACTAGTAATGGCTTCTGGGGCTCAGTGGCATCAGTACTATTTCATGTAGATCAAAAATGAGAAAATACTTGTAGATCACTGTGCAAACGTTAAAAATGATATTAATGCTAGTTATTTCCACTACTGTCTACTGCAAATTACCATGGATAAGTCTTCAAGAAAACCTGAAAATGTATACACACACATGCAAATTCCAAAAACTTCATTCAGCACACTAAGTTCAAAAATTCCAAGAACTTTCCAAATGTGTCCTCAAGATCTGTCAAAAAAGACACCCAGCAGCATTAAGAAAAAAGTCAAACAAGGATAGGAATGGCTAAAATGGACAGTACTCTGGCCTCTCGTTAGAAAAAGAAAACTAAACTGAATTCCCAGAGCATCAGAGCCCTTATTCAAAACAAAAAAGCTACATTCCAAAATCAAATATATCTTTCAAAATAAGTTTGATCATCCCCAACATTTGAATGATCTCCTATTAAGGATTCCTGAATTAAACTAATTTTATGTGGACAAGTTTAAAAAGCAGCATGATGCAGTTGAAACAATTCTGGATATGGAGTCAGGTATCTGGATTCCAACGGGGGCTCTGCCGCTTCTTTTAAGACTTAAGGTAAATCGCTATCTCTTTTGGGTTTCAGTTCCCTCATTTATAAAAATGAGGAGTCTATATCTCAATACTCCTGACATGCTAGCCCTAAGATTGTGGGCATTTTCACCTTTACGAACTTCAGTTTCCTCATAAGTAGGAAAAACAATATTTGCACCATTAACATAGCACTGGTCTAAGAAAACATTTTTTAAACCATTAAGTGTTACTTTAATGCGAGCTATCAGTTCACACGTTCAATGGGGTGGAGGTAATACAGGCCACTCCATGCACAGGCAGCCAAACTCAAATGCCACCTCCTCCAGAAAGCCTTCCCAATAGCAGCACAATTTAATATAGTTGTTTATTCACAAAACATTTCCTTTGCACAATCCTGTGACGTGGTTAGAAAGAGGCTAGAACCTGAATATGGTCTCCCTCCATCTTACAGAAAAAGGGGAATGAGGTTCGGGGAATTGACTAGATTCCAGGTTACATAGCTAGAACCCAAATGCTGACTCCAAAGCTCTTTCCACTAGGACATATGGTCTCCTCTTACCCTACCTCCAAAAGTCCATAATAACCTTGTCTCCCTGTACCTCACAAAGCACTATTTGTACCTTTTCATACTTAAGTATTATTTTATTTTTTATATATACTTATGTATTATTTTTGTGCCCAAGATATTTCCCACCTACACTTACTAAACACCATTTTACAGATCATGGAACTGAGCTTCAAAGAAATGACTAAATTCAAGGTCATTATATGGCTAATGTGTCAAATTCAGACTTTCAGACTCTAAGCTCTTTACATTACATGTTGCCTCTTCTTACCCTCCCCCCCTCCACCTCACATAGCACTACCTGCACCATTCATATGTAGTTGTGCTATTATTTAGTTTGTTACATACTTTTATTAAGCCTCATGAAGGCTGGAATCCCATCTCATCTATGACTTGAAAGGGTGCTCTGCACACAGTTGAGTCTTTAAAAATAGGAATAATTCTTAACACTACAAATTAGTTCATGGTTTTTGGAATGCACTCTGTCAACTAAGTACAATACAAATGAAAGTTTAAGCCATATCAAACTGCTAAATTCAAAAGGAAGTTTAAATTTCTCTTTCCCTCCATAAAATTCCACATATGGGCTATAGTATATTATGACTAACCTGTTTTCTAAACAATGAGTAAGTGGGAAAGGTACTATAGTTGTATAATAGCTTTGAATTTTTTTTTCCCCTTAAAGGAACACAAAATGCTCTTAAAAATGTAAACCAAAACCTCTGCGAGTTTTGACAGCATAGAGATGATCTCATCTTGCACAATGAGAAAGGCGAAGAAAGCTCTTAGAAAATTTTTTACCTTTCAGAAAAGCTCTTAGAAAAAGTTTAGACATTATAGATGACTTCTTCATCTGCATAATAAAACGGGTGGGCCAGATGACCTCCAAGGTCCCTAACCATTTATAAATCTAACATCCTAAAGTTCCAAGAGCATAAGGAATAATCTATTTAAAATATCCCGTTGAGCAACGAAATGTTCTATTTCTTTTCAATAAAATAAGTGCTGCTTCCCAAACTAATCGGTATTGGGGAAAAAAAATTAGTTAGCAGGGTTTTGCACTGCATCAGTACACTCCACCCCCGCCCCCCAGTTCCCACGCACGCAGGGCCATGCAGGACATAAGACCATTCTCCCCAAATCCCTGTGTGAAGTCTCTCCAAAGGAAAATTCAGCGCCCAACCCGGCCTGCTTCTCACATCTCGGACAACCCAATTTCCCCGCCTCAAAATGATTACCCCTCCCCCTCTCCCACTGCCCTCCCTCTGAACTCGGGCCTCCCAGCTCCCGCCCCGCCTCGCGCCAAAATAGCTTTCTCCTCCGCAGGCCTTTCCTGCCCCGAACCACATGCTTCCCGATTAGTCCAATCGTCCGGGCGGGAGGAATCCTCTCTTCCAGAAACCGTGGAGGAGTCTCCGTGTTTGCGTGCAGAGGGGTGCGGGACGCCCCAAGCCCGCCTTCCTCCCTCTTCCCCTCCCGATTTGTTCCTCCTCCCCTCCCCCTCCCCGTCCCTCGCCGCGGGCTCACATCTTTCGCTGCCGCTCGAACTCTGCCTTCTTCTCCTCCTCCTCGCGTTTCTGCTTCTCGTCCAGGCTGCTTCGCTTGCTCACCGTGCGCCCGAAGATGTCGATGCGGTCAGGGGGGGACGAGGCGCGCTCGCGCTCCCGCTCGCGGCGGGACACGGCTGCGTTGGTGGAGCGCGAGCGTGAACGCGACTCCCGGCGCCGGTTCCTCTTGCTCTCCCGGGACTTGGAGCGTTTCCGAACCCGTTCCTTATCCCGGGACCGCGACCTCGACCGGCTCCGCTTTTTGTTGTGCTTACTGCTCTTGGTGTGCTTGGAGCGGGACGAGCTCCGACTCCGGGACCGGCCCATCTCTGCGGGCCGACGACGCTGTTGGCTCAGCCGCCTTCGCCTACGGGCCCCTCTTCTCCCCGCCTCGCGCTCCTTCACTTCTCTCTCCCGGCTGTCTCCGGACACTGGCTGAGAGCTCCGCCGAGATCGGAAGTCCGGGAGCGGGCCTGGTAGGCCTTAAACCGATCTTCCGTGTTCACAACGGCCACGAAGGGCTTCCCCCCCCCTTCAGACGCAAAGGCCGCAGCTACAGGACTTCCCTAAAATGGCAGCGACGGCACCGGCTGCCCTTCCCACAATGCAATGCGTAGAACCAGCCGTCAGCTTAGTCACGCCCCCTTCCGATTATTGCGGAAGTAGCTGCGAGGGTAACGAATTCCTTCGGGTATTTCCGGGCATTCGAGCGGAAGTAGCTAGGAGGGTAATGAACTTCTTCGGTTACTTCCGAGTTTGAGCTCCTCGAGGTTTTGTTATGATCCCTGGAATCCTAAAATAAGAATTCATTCCTTTAGTCCTTGTCTTTAGGATCACATACAGAGGGAGAGAGAGAAGAGAGCCGACTGACAAGTATATGCAAAGTTGACGTTCATAGTTTTGCTGGGGGAGCCCGTAGACAGTAACAGCAAAGTTTGGTGTTCGCTGCGCCTCAGTCTAATGCACACATAAAACCTAAGTAGAATTTATTTCACTTCCAAGGATACTGCATGTGCGATCTACAGCCATACCTGGGCGGGAGGGGGGGAGGGGGGGTGCATAGGCCATAGTGAAGTATTTTGATTTTAAAGGTCATTCTCCACACCCACCCCACCCCCATTCAAATACTTATTAAGCTGCTTCCATCTGTGAGTCTTGCACAGAACCCTCCTTCCAGGTCTGAGCGTGGGAAAAGGAATTAGGAGAGAAAGGAGTCAGAGACCCCCCCCCCCCCAAAAAAAATCCTGAATTTAAAAAAAGCTCCAAAAATAAAATAAGCCCTAAGTGAAGATGGAGGAATCGTGACTGAGAATGAAAAAATAAAGGGGCCTTCTGCGATTATAGTTTAAGACAAACCTAGCATACCTAGATGCTATGTAAACTATTAGCTCCTCCAGGGAAGACACTTTGGTTTTGCATTCCCAGCTCCTAGTAGACAGGTGCCTGGCATTGGTTGGTAGGCACCTAATGGGGTGGAGACAGGGCAGCTATTCGGTGCAGTAGATACAGTGCTGAGGCCTGAAGTCGGCAAGTCTCACGTTCCTGAGTTCAAATCTGGCCCCGAGACACTTAGTAGCTGCGACTGGGCAAGTTACTTAACTCTGTTTGCCTCAGTTTCCTCGCCTGTAAAATAAGCTGGAGAGGGAAATGGCAAACCCCTCCAGTATCTTTACCTAGGAAACCCCAAATGGGCTCCGGAAGAGTTGGCCTCGACTGAACAAGAACAAACGTTAAATTGACTCAGTGTTGAATGAAAGAGCGGAGCCCAGGCCGAAGTTCTTAGAGCAAGGAGATGTAGCTGATGAGGGCACAGTCTCTGGGAACCCCTTGAACCCTTGAACTCTCCTTGAATCTTCCCCACTTGATCTGGCCTTGGCCTGAGGCTATAACCATTAAGCCCAAATGCCTACCTTGCCCAGTCCTCTATTGTCCAGCTGTTTCCTACCCTTAATCTTGTCTTCCAACGACCTCCCACCCTTAATCCTGTTTCCCTCCTTAATCCTGATCAAAATATCTATACCCAAGCTCTGTTACCCTAGCCCTTTATGGTTTGTCATTTCCATATAGCCTTCAGCTGTTTCCCCCACCCTGGAGTCTAACCTCATCCCAGTCCCTTCAAGCTCCTCCTTAGACTCCTCCTTAAGTCCCTCCCTAGACCCCTCCTCTGGTCACCCCAGACCACCCCTCAATCCCTCCTACAACCTTTGTGTATATGATCTCCATCTTGCCTCCATGAAGGTGGTCAGATCCAATCTAGCTCAGACAGATCTGGCACTCTTTCCTTACAGGCGTCGCAAGGGGTGGGATCTCTCGGGGCAGGCTTATTTGGCTAACTCTTAATAAACTTTATCTTTTCCCTTGGCTGAGAAAGCTTGAGTTGAATTCTTTTGGCAGGACCTGCGCGTCGGTACTTTGGGGTGTCGAGCACCTCTCACCCCAAACCCTCATCATAGCCATACACTGGTCTAGAAGTCAGGAGACCTAGGTTCTCATCTGGTCTCAGATTTCCTTATCTGTAAAAATAAGGTGGTTGGATTAAACTTCAGAGGTCTTAAAATTTTAAAGATCCACGATTCTGTGTGAGAGGAGAGGTTGGGGAAGGGATAGTCAAAGGGGAATCAAGACAAGCGATTCTCCTTCTCATGTGATTAAACATTTCTCTTGTGGACTTAAAAGATTCTAATTTGTGTTTTCAGGATTGGCCATAAAGTTATGGGCTTCTTTGGGGCCAATGAAACATAACTCAAAAAGAAAGGGTAAATCTAAGCTAGTGAAGGGAGTGCCCCAGAGATAAAATCTCCTGTCACTGAAATTTTCAAGCCTGGGCAGGAAAGGAGAAAAGGAACCTGGGGAAAGGGGAGTAAAGGGAACAAGAGGCCTTACTTTGGTCTTTGGCCAGGTGTCCTCCCCTATCTCTCTTTTGGCTAGATGATGACCTTTTGAGCTTCAAAAGGTCCAGAAGATGTTGTGATTTCTCATATTCCCATTGGTGTCCTAGTGCATTCCCAGATCATCTGATGGCCAAGTCTGTTTCAGGATTCAAGTATAGCATAGACATAGATTCACGGCTCCACAAGGAAGAAAGCAAATTGACTACAGCATGACTAAGGGGATCTTCTTGAAGGACTTCCAGTAATCATGGTGTGATGACAGCTTGGAGGCTTTGTGGATAGAGTGCTGGGCCTAAAGTCAGGAAGACTGCCTCAGCTTCCTCAACTGTGAAATGGGGATAATAGTAGTACCTACCTCCCAGGGTTGTTGTGAGGATCAAACAAGCGATTCATAAAGCATCTAGCACATAGTAGGCACTCTACAGATTTTAGCTGCTATTATTAATGGTGAACTATGAGTTGCTGCTTTGCCCCATTTGCCTTCAAAGATTGAGTTCCCCTTTCTTTGGACTTTGTATTCTCCTTTGGGAGAGTGTGTCACAGACTTTTGGCTGGGATGTTTTCACACCAATTCCTAACTGTACCACCTCAGTAAAAATTCATTTCTAAAAGCTATTTGAGGTTGGCTAAAATGCTTCCCAATTGGTAATCTTAGTGGGGGCAAGCATACTTGTGGGAAGGTTGAGCCACCATTGTCATAAAAGACTCACCCCAGCTCCTCAGGGGTACTCCTGGAACCCTGAAGGGGAAATGTGCCCTTGTTCTAGGACCTACGTCTGATTTGGGATAATAGTCCTCAGAGCATGTAATAATCAAGCCGTACAAATGTCCATGTTGATCATTAAGAATTATATTCTAATGAGGAAATACAATGCAGGGTTGCTGGAGTTGGAAAGCAGGGGACAGTAGTTGGCCCACACAGTAGCATTTGGGACTGTCTGGTGATAGATAGCAAGGTGTCTTGGTGCAGGGCAATATAAGTTGAAAGTTCACCTATCAGAATAGGGTGTTCCAGGATCAGTGGTTCAAGTTCCAGCCCAAGGTGTCAACAGGAAATCACAACTTCACAAAAGTCAGGTGAAAACTAGGTTTATCACAAGAGGAAAGAACACACATGTGGAACCTAAAGAGTTCACAAATCACAGAGAAGCTTTCACATTTATAACAGTAGAATAAAGGAAGGAGGAGGAAACACATATCTCCACTTAAAAGAGCTGGCATGGGAGGGGGAAAGGTTTAGTAAGGTGGGGTGGGAAAAGACAAAACCCCTCCCGGAGGGGAGGGGCAAAGTGATGGCAAAAGCAACATTCAACAAGATGTGATGGTCTGCTTAGCTACAAGCGTCCCAGTTGCACAAACAGTTTCTCAGCCTAGTGCAGACTGGCTGGTGCCTGTCTTGACTCCCAAGGACACACAGGGAGTCCAGTTTGAGATGCAATTGTGTTACCTGGGAGGTGGGGCAGTGGAAAGGCTTTGTCCTTGACAGATTCAGGGCCTCCTGAATACTCTGGGTCCAGTGTTTCTAGAAAATATGGCAATTTGAAAAAGCAAGTTCAGGGGAACCCCTTAACATTCCTTAACAAAGGTAGAGGAGGACAAGAGTGGTTGTGGCCTAGCTTAGAGCTGTCTGGGAAGACACCAAACCCATCAGGGAGCAGGAAAAAAAATGAGCTCTGAGGAGAGAGCCACTATTGATTCCAGAGGGAATTAATACAACAGAGGCACCATGCCCTGGAGGAACAGTGTAAGGGTACCACAAGAAGAGAAGAACTTTAGAGGCCAGTAGTGCTAGAGGAATGAGTTAGCTTAGCAAGACATATTACCTCTCACTGAGACCTGGCATCCTCTTGATGGCACAACCTACCTGGATACTCTGCAGCATTGGTTGCAGTTTCATTTATTCCCCTTGAGTAAATGGTCAAGGCAGGGGAGTAGGAACACTCCTTGATCTCCATTATCACTTCCAGGTTCTACTCCTACCACCATCACTCAAGTCCATACAGTTCACATTTAATCAATCAATCAAAATTCCGGTTGTCTCCAAACCCCCAGTACACTCTCCTACCTTCCTCAATGAGTTCAGTATCTGGTTCACTATCTTTCTCACCCCTCCAACTCCTGCTGTCATACTAGGGGACTTCAACATACATATTGATGCTCCCTCAAACACCCTAAACTCCCAGTTCCTCAGCCTACTAATTTCCATGACCTACTCCTCCACCTCACCTCAGCCATGCCTACAAATGGTCATATCTTGGCATTAACCACAAACGCACCACCTTCATTTCAAGAACTCCGAAATTCCCTTATCTGATCACATATTTTTGGCTTTCTACCTCTCCTATCCCAAACTCTGCTCTTAATCCACACCATCAGCTCCAATGCCTAGATTCCTCAGTTTTCTTCTGGGGCTAGGCTGTCACTCCTGCATTAGCCACACTCTAATCCGTTCACATCTTTACCCATCAGTGAACCTGTTCAACTGTATATTGTCCTCTTCTGGAGTCTCCAGCCTCCTTATATCACCTGTTGAGCCCTGCCAAGCCTTAGCTTTGGGTCACTTCCACTATCTGCTTACTTTCTTCTTCTACATGTGCTGCTGAATGAAGGTGGAGAAAACTCATCTGAATCTACAAATGTATATTATATAACCTCAACTGGACCATTACTGGTCCTAGTCAATTCTTCTACACTTCCCTTATCAATTCACTATCCCAGTTGCTACAGGCACTCTTCCAAATCTTTTCATCCCTCTTCAAACCCCCCATGGCTCCCCCTTCCCTCACACTTTCAGGTGAAAACCTTGCCTTGTATTTTACAGAAAAATTGAGGTCTTTTACTGTAAGCTCCCCTTTCCCTCCTCCTTTAATGTCACTCTTCTGCAACTATCTCTTCCTTCACACTTATCTCACAGAGGAAGTGGTCCTCCTTGCCAAGGAAAATCCCTCTGCCTGTACAGATGATCCTATTCCATCCCATCTCCTCCAGCACATTGCTGCTTTTTTCATTTGCACTCTCTCCCTGGTCTTCAATCTCTTCCTGTCGATTGGCTGTTTCCCTGCTGCCTACAAACATGTCCGTGTCCCTCCCATCCTCAAAAAACCCTCACTTGATCCATCTATCCCCTCTGTCAACCCATAACCCTTTTGCCTTTTGTGGTTAAACTCCTTGAGAGCATATCTTCTTCCTCTCCTCTAACTCATCATTCACCCAGAATTGCTCTCTTCAAAGTTACTAATGATCTCTTAATTGCCAAATTCAATGGCCTTTTCTCAGTCTTCCTTCTCCTTGACTTCTATGCAGCTTTTGACGCAGCTGATTATTCTCTTCTTTTAGACTCTCATCTCTGGGTGTCCCTTGGGGCTCTGATCTAGACCTTTTTCTCTTGTACACTATTTCACTCAGTCATGTCATCAGCTCCTGTTTCAACAATCTGGCTAGCAGCTTCTGTGGAGGTGCAAGATCCACCCACAGCCAGCACCCAGAAAGCTGCCAACAGCACAGGTTCTTTTGATCTGCTTAACTAAGGAAAGCAAGGTGAAGGGGTTGACAAGCGTACTTTAATTCAGCATACAAATATCATTCACTTAGTTTAGAGGAAAAAACCAGCACCCTGAACTTCAGAATAAAATACAAGTAGATTACAAACATCAACAGACAGACCTTGTCTGATTCAAATCCCAATACATAGTTACCAGAGTCCAACGAAGTCTCAGCTCCAAACCCCCAGTACACTCTCCTGCCTTCCTCACTGAGTTCAGTACAAGCTGGAGGGCTCCTTAGCTACAGCTGCCCAGAGTCTCCTCATCAACACCATCTCGAGAGTCCTGTCTTCTTATAGGGCTTCAGCTGTCATCAAACATCATCTAAATGACCAGAGCTTAGGCTCTGGTGATTGGTTCTTGAGTTGGGCCCTCCCCTTAAGACCCTGGGAGGTTCACATACACATAGATTAGGTTAACACCTAATAGGGCATGGCTCTGGAGTTAGCACCTCCCCTTAGCCAGCCCCACCTTGGGCCCCACCCCAGTCACCAATCCACACCCACATAGGCTTAGCACCTAATAGATAGGGGTTTGGGCCTGGGGCTTAACACCTAGTAAGACTCAATCAAAGACACTGAATTAACCAAAGGAAACAAAGGCCAAACTCTTCAAGGGCACTTGTTGAACTAAGTGCAAGGAGCCCATTTTGCTTACCAACACAGCTCCCATGGATTCAATAATCACCTCTCTACTTATCCAGCCCAAACCTCTCTACCGACCTCTAGGATGTAGTTCCTTTAGGTCAGGCAACTTGAATTAACCATGGGAAACTGGGTGCTCTCTTACTATCTTCTTATATATTTTGGGTATCAACTCCCTGCTAGCATTTTTCTTTTATCATTGCATCACAAAGGTCATTATCCTTAGCAGAGAAAATAGAAGCAAAACAAAAATTGAGTAGCTTTCCTTCTCTCTGCGGCCAGTTATGATTGTCCCGTTTTTCGTCCAAGAAGTGATCCCCTTCCTTTCCTGATATTCTTGACATAGCTGGGGGGAATAATCCCTCTTCTTCACCAACTTCAGATCATTCTGAGTTTTGTCCTTTCTGACTTTCTTTATAGGGCTGTGCAATGCTATATTCATCTTCTCTTACCAACTCTTGCTTCTACCTTCTTCACATTCCTTTTAAAAATCTAATTTGGTTGTTGATTTCTCTATGTATTTATATTAGTCTTTTTAGACAACTCTAATTTCCCCCCCCCCCCCCCCCACTTAGCAAAGTTGTTTCCCTTAAGAATTTCTTATCCCTCTTGGGATGACTTCTCCCATCTAATTTTAGTCTATGAGATTCTGCCTCTTGTTCCTCTGAAAATTTTAAAATATGCACTCTCAGAACACAGGAAATGAATCAGATTATGTCCAGTTTTCTTCTTCTCTATCACAAGCACAATGAGTGGTTACATAATTCCCATAATTTCTACCTTAGAAACCAATATTCCCTTCTTAGTGTAAATCGGATCTAAAATTGAATTTATCTTTGTGATTCTTCAGCTTTTTGAAGGATAAAATAATCATTAAGGCACATCAAAAAGTTATATAACTGCTCTGCTTTTGGTCTGGAAAATTGAAGCCTCCATCACTTCCTACTGTATAATGCTTTGGTGCCAGGCTTATAGTCTCTAACTTTTCATCTGTTTCCTCTTTCTCCCCAAGTGGTCTGTAGTGTTCTCCAATGACAAGGTTACTTCTGTTTCTCTTTCCATTTATTGTCACCCACATGTTTTGCATCATGTTTCTGTCTTCTTAAGGTATATTAAGGTATATAATATACCTTATATAATATATAATATGTGTAATATATTATACAATATAATATATATAATATAATATATAAGGTGTATAAGATACCTTAATATACCTGAATGATGATATCAGGCACCGGTAGCCTGGTTATGTTGCTATGGTAACATAACTATAATAGTAACTGTAAATGCCAGATAGACTGCTACAGAGACACAGAGTCCTCTCTCTCCCCTTCCCCAGTTTGGGGAGTCAAATTTTTTTTTAACACATGACCAATTCATCATCTTTTTTTATCATAATTTCTTGATGACATCCTTATTCGTTATAGGTTGCAATCTGTTGACACCTACCATGACCCTCTCCTCACTCTCCAAATGATATTATTTTTGTTTCTTCAGTCATTGTAGTATTTTATGACTCTTAGTCATATAAAAATACTGGTAGCATGTTGGCATTAAAAAGATGGGTGTTTATTTCTGATAGAAGTTTGGGATGTTTCAAGCTGGAAAAAAAATCCAGCCAACTCTATACCTCCTGCTTAATTCTAGATCCAACTCATTGTTCATTTATATTGTCTGTCTGAGATATGTATATCTTGATGCATGAGTTCTACAGGTTGTCTATCTAACTGCATGTCATAATCCATACAATTAGACATTGTTCATCCACTTGGTATTTCCTGTGCATATGCTTAGGCCAAACTCTTGAGTGGTTGATGAAAAGAGCAAAATGTAACATCTGGAGCACCAGTGATACGGAATTCCTTTCCAACTTGGACTCTGTATCAGATGTCCTACATGATAGTGACAAACACCTTCATATAGTAAGTATGCATTTATCACATTTTAACTTGTATTCTAGTTATTTGTATAAATGTCTTATCACTTTCTGTAAATATTCTGGTGTCTACAGTCATAGGCAGAAGTGCTGGTGTAGTTTAGTATATTATAAGTTCCTTCAGGTTAAATACTTTACCATTTTTCATTTTTGCATACACATACTGCATATCACCATGCCTTCAACAAATTAATTGGAAAATGAAAATAAAATACGTGAAGATCTTTCTTCTCTTTGTTCCTAAGGCAGCTTCCTAAACTGACACTCCAGGCTTCTCAGCCTCCCTCAGTCTTCCTCTGTATTCCCTTGCCTCCCTGATGATGAGAAAGTTGGACTCCATTGTCATATTGGCTTTGAAAAATTTTTTTCTAATAGCACTAAGAGCCTATTAACCTCTTAGTAAGCTGAATAGTCAGCACAATTTGTAAATCAATTGATCTTTCCTTTCATTTAGGAATTCATAAAGTGATAGAGTTTCTTTCCCATTAGCTTCATATAACCTCCAGAAAATACTATGTCTTGAAATTATTATTGAAACTTTCAGAGAGTCCAGCAAAAATCCTAGCTTCTGCACGTAGGCCTTGCCCAATGTCATGTGACTTTCTTGAAGCAGAGACAGCCTTGTCACTTCTAAAACTGTTGAGATTCTAGCATAATCAGTCTGGACCACTTTATCCTTGTCAGAGAATATAATAAGCATAACAAGAACAGCCCTGAAGGCTAAACTCTGAATCATCCATTCTGAGGTTCTCACTCCTCCCTAGCAGGCCTAGGATCTCAGACCTGTCTGGTGCTGCTTTTGTTACCAGAACACCTGACTTCTAAGGGTAATTTGCTCTTTGCACTTCCCTAGTCAGGCAATAAACATTTAAGTGACTTCTTTGCACTGGGCACTGTGCCAAGTGTTGAGTATACAAAAAGAGGCAAAAGATAGTTCTTGTCCTCAAGGAACATATAATCCAGTGGGGGAGACAACATACAAACAAATATCTACAAAGCAAGTTATATATAGGATAAATAGGAAATAATTAAAAGAGGGAAAAGACTGGAATTAAAAGGGATTAGGGAAGGCTTCCTGTAAAAGGTGAAATTTTAGTTGGGATTAAAAGGAAGCCAAGGAGGTCAGTAGTAAGCGTGGAGGAATAATGTTCCAGGCATGGGAGTCAGCCAGAGAAAATATTTGGAGCTAAGAGATAGGGTGTCTTATTTGTGGTACAGTGAGAAGGCTAGTGTCACTGGATTGAAGAGTATGTGTTGGAGAGTAAGATGGAAGAGGAATGGAAGGGTAGGAGAGGGCTAAGTTACGAAGGGCTTTGAATGCCAAACAGCATTTTGTATTTGCTCCTGGAGCCAACAAGAAGTCACTAGAGTTCATTGAATATGTATGTGTATGGGAGGGAGGGGGAAGGAGGGGAAGGAGACACATGTTCAGATCTGCATTTTAGGAAAACCACTTTAGTGACTGAATAGAAGATGAATTGGAGTGGGGAGAGACTTGAGGAAGGCTATTGGAATAATCGAGCAGTAAGGTGAAATAGTATAGAGAGAGAAGAGAAGAAGGCCCAAGACAGAACTGTGAGGGACACCTATAGTTAGAAGGTATGATTGGAGAAGGATCCAGCAAAGGAGACAGAGGAGTGGTTGGATAGGTAGAGAGAAAACCAGGTGATAGTGAAGTTCCCAAAACTTAGAGAGAAGAGTGTGTCAAGGAGAGAGTGATCAACAATACCAAAGACTACAGAGAGGTCAAGAAGAATGAGGATTGAGAAAAAGCCATTGAATTTGGTCACTAAGAAAACATTAGTAACTTTGGAGAGAGCTTTTTTTGATGAAATGATAAGGTTGGAAGTCAGATTGTAAGGGGTTAAAAAGAGAGTGAGAGAAGAGAAAGCAGAGAGGCACTTATTGTGGATTGCTTTTTCAAAGAGTTTAGCTACAAGAACAGAAGAGATGTAAGATGATAATTAGCGGGGATGGAAGGATTAAGTGAGTTTTTTTTTTTCAGGATAGGGGAGACATGATAATGTTTGTAGGGGGAGGAAATAATCCAGTAGAGAGAGAGAGAGATTGAAAGTAAGTGAAAGAGTGTAGATGAGTAGAGGAGACAGGATACAGTGGGATCATTTGAACAAGTAGAGGGGTTAGCCTCGGCAAGAAGTAAGGCTGCTTCATCATGTGAAATAGGGATGAAGAAGGAGAAAGTGGCAGAAGGCATATGAGTGATAGGAAATGAGGAAGAAGGGAGAAGAGGAGTTCATGGAGAATGGCCTTGCTTTTTTCCTGTAAAACCATGAGGCAAAATTCTCAGCCAAGAGAGTGGGAGTAGGAAGAGTCATGGGAGGTTTGAGGAGGGATGAAAAGGTTTGGAAGAGTCACTGGGGAGAGTGGGATAGTGAGTTGATAAGGGAGGGCTTGTAGGTTTGTCTATTGGCAGTGAGAGACCAGTTGAAATTATGTAATGTAAAGTTGTAGTGAACCCAGTCAGAATGGTTTCATGATTTTCTCCACCTTTGTTCAGCAGCACATGTGTAGGTATGAAGGCAACAAATTTTGAAGGTGGTTTAAGGCTGAGACTTGGCTGGGCATAATCAGTGATATGATGAGGGGGATAGGAATCCAAGAAAGAAGGATAGTGTAGAGTTGAATTGGTTCACAAAGGAGTCAAGATGGGGAGAAGAGGAGGGACTAGCTAGTGCAGGGGAGATGGCCTGGGAGAAAATTGAAGGGTGAAGGGATTGGAGGTCAAAGTATGGACAAAGAGTACGGTTATATAAGAGAAGACAGAGAGACAGTTGGAAAGCCAATAGATTGTGATTGGCTAAGTGGTTTTCAAAATTCTTGATCATGGAGGTGATACATTTGTGGTTGATGGCAAGATCAAGGAAATGACCATCCTTGTGTGTGGCTGAGGTGGTGTGGAGGAGTGGCTCATGGGAGGTGAGTTGATCGAGGAATGGAGTGGTTGGAGTCTTTGAGGGAAAATCAATATGTATGTTGAAGTCTCCTAATAAGAGAGCAAGAGTTGAGGAGAAAAAAATTATGAGCCAGGTATCAAATTCATTGAGGAAGGAAGGGGAGTGACCTGGGGGTCTGTAGACAATAGCTACCAGGATTGTGACTAGGTGGTCCATATGAATAGCAAGACCCTCATAGGAAAAGGTTACTGAGAAATGGAGGAAGAGGGAAAACCTGGAATTGGCAATATGGAAAAAGAAGTATTGAATTCCCCTGCCTTGAGCAGTGAACTGGGGAGAATGAATGAAGGTGCAGCCAGTATGGGAAAGGGTGGCCAGGGAAGTTTTGTCATCAGGGGAAAGCCAGGTTTCTGTAAGACCTAATAGATATAAGGAGTGAGAGAGAAACAGATTTAAAATGAAGGGAAGTTTGTTGCCTATGTAAAAGACATTCCAGAGAACACAGTGGAAGGACTGGGTGGAGTTAGGATAAAACTTTGGAGTGGGAGAGTTGAGGGAGATAGGAATGAAGAATCGGGTCGCAGGGGATGTGGAATGGGTTTGGATTGTCATCTACAAGAGTTTAGAGTCACTGGATGTGAAGGTTACAACCAGGTATGAGAATGTCCAACGTAGAGTAGAGGGTGCCACTTTTCTACCACCAAAGGACAGGCACATAAGGAGATGGAAGACCTAAAGTTGAATGGAGGGTTGCTCTTCTTTGCACCATAAGTTCACCATATCTCAATTGGGAGATTGGGCTGGCAGCAGGAGGTAGAAAATGCCATGCCCTGCTATAGATGGATGGAAGATGCCTAGCCTGGCCCAAAGCAGTCTTTCCTCAGGGATCATGCTGAGCCTGATGGGGGTACAGCCTCTGGGAACCCCCTTGAACTCTTCTTGAATCTTCCCACTTGATCTGGCCTTCCCCTGAGGTCATAAGCCTTTCATTTTCTAGGCCCAGATTCTACCTAGCCTTGCCCTCTATTGTCCAGCTTAGTCCAACCTTGATCCCAATCAAAATCCCATTCTCTTATTTCCTGGAGTCTTGACCTCTAGTCACCCCAGTCCCATCAAGATCCTCCTTAGACTCCTCCTCAGAACCATCCCTAAACCACTCCTCTAGTCACCCCAGACTACTTAACCACCTTTCAATTCCTCCCGCAATCTTTCTGTATATAAGTCTTATCTTGCCTCTTTGAAGGTGCTCAGACTCAATCTAGCTCTGTAGATAGAATGTGACTGGCTTGTGAAAACAAGCATCAAAAATGGTGAGAATTCTGAAGTCAACCCAATATGGTGAATCTTTAATAAACTTCGTATTTCCATGGCTGAGAAGGCTTGAGTCGAATTCATTTGACAGGACCTGGCTTGTCAGTATTTTGGGGTCTCAAGCACCCCTAAAAACATATGGTTTCCTATCCTCATCATTTTCTTTAACCTCATCAGGCCCAGTAGGAGATGGAAGGTTCAGTACACTAGTATACTCCTGGTCTGAGGTCTTCTTTCCTGAGGAGTGTGGCAATAAAACTGGGGCAGGAAGTGTGACTCTGCCTCTAGCAGCTTTTCCTTGAAGGCATGCTACACCCTAGTGTACCCTTGATCATTTTTCTCTGGCTGTCTTGCATGCCTAGAATACTCTCCCTTCCCTGCTCAGACTGTTGACCTCCCTGGCTTCCTTTAAATCCCAACTAAAATTGCACAGCCCTCCCTCACTTAAATCCAATTCATTTGCAAGTCATGGCATCATCTTCCTGATGTCATGGTCCTCTTCAAGAACGAAACCACAAAATTTCACCTCCTACAGGAAGTCTTCCTCAAACCCATTTAAATCTCTTTTTTTTTCATTATTTCTTACCTATCCTGTATAGTTTGCTTTGTACATATTTGGTTGCATGTTGTTTCCCCGGTAAAAAGGTAAGCTCCTTAAGGGCAAGGACTCTCTTTTTGTATCTCCAGCACTTGACACTATGCCTGGTACAAGAGCAGGCACTTGGTAAATGTTTATTATGAGTTTGGCTTTTAAAAAATTAATAATTCTATTTCAGTATAATTGGTTTTCTTTATAATTCTACATATTTTATTTTATACATTTAAAAACATTATTCTGAAAAGTGATCCGTGGACTTGGGGAGCCTGCCAAAGGAGTCCACAACACAAGATTGAACTAATTCCCCTATATTAGAGGAAACTCAAGTTATTTTTATAAGATGGTGATCTGTATGAAGTAACCTTCTGGTCCTTTCACTGTAGTGGTCATCCACAAGGCTTTGAGAAGTTTAGTTCAGAGCTGATCATAGGATCATAGGATCACATATCTAGAACCAGAAGGGCCTACCTTCCTTTATCAGTAGAGGACTCAGAAGCCCATGGAGGTTAAGTGGCTTTCTCAAGGACACACAGATAATGTCAGGGGCAGGACTTGAATTCAGATTCTCTAGATTCCAAAAGTATCATACCATGCATATCAAAGCAAAGCTTGGAGAGCTTTGGGGAGATCCCTAGTGAGGAATCTAATCACTGCTTATGTGCCATGAGGTTCCTTACCTCAGTGACTGTTAGAGATCTTATCATCTCATCATCATTTTAGGAAGGTATAGTAGCATAGTCAGACCCGGACTTAAGTCTTGCCTGGGGGTGAAATGGTGGTTGATCTTCCCTTTGTATACCAACATGGTTCCTTGCAGGCCACATAACCCTAAGATAGTCATTAACTACAGGGATTGTAGTGTGTAGAGTGAAGGCCAAGAAAAAAATACAGGATAAAAGCTATAGTTCATGTAAAAGGCCATGTTGTGGGTGGACAAGTGGATTAAATTTTAACAAATTTCCTTGGTGACTAGGAGGGCTGTTATCTAGGTCACACAGGTAGTCAAGTCAGGACTTGAACTCAGATCCTCTAACTCCAACTACTGTTTCTACTGTACCTATAGACATATTATAGCAAAGCTGACAGAACATCAGGAAGATCCACAGTGAGAGGTTTAGTCATTGCTAGTGGGCATGTGGAGGAATGTTCTCATGGCAACATGGAGTTTATTAATTTCCATGATGACCTGCTTCTGTGGGTCTGAGGATATCAAGTCAGAATCTGTGGTAAACTAATTTCTTCTAGACCAAGAGATGGAAGGGACCTTAAGAGATCATTGAGTGTTCTCTGTATATAAGAAAAATGAGCCTACAGATGTCTAGCGACTTCTTCAAGATCTCACAAAAACTAAGTAGCGGTATTTAAACCCGAGTCCTCTGACTACAAATCCAGTTCTCTTTTCACTAAACCTGACTCAGGATGTTTCAGAAGAATGGCAGGAGGTTTATTGGGGTAGAAAACCTGGGAATGAATTGGTGGTTACACCCCATGAAAGAGGCACCTTTGGAGAATACACCCAGGAAGATCTAGATTCCAATCCCACTTCTGATACCAGTCATAGATAATCATGGACAAGTCATCTAACTCTTATGTAACTAAGGCAAGTACCTGTTAATTATCTACCAAGCCATAAATTGGCTGAAGCCTATGAAAAGAGCCAAATTTGTTGATCCTTATGCTGGCAAAATTAGTCATCCTTCTCATATTGGAGCATTAACTAGTGATGCAAATCTTATAAAGAGGTGAAGAGTCTCTACTGCATTATGGCCTCTATCTGGGGTCTATTCGTATAGACTGATTTCATTTGCTCCAGGAAGTCCTTCTCTGCCTTCTCAAATGGACAATTTCTCCATTTTAGCAAATAGCCAATGCTGACATTAGTACTAGAAGACAGCTTGGATAGTTTAACGTACTAGGTGAAGTTCTGGGAGTATATGAGGCTATTAGTGAGATAGACCATGACTTCCTGAGGCAACAGGTCATGGAATACAAGATTTATGAGCATTTGAAGAATTATAGGGAATATAGTAAAAATTGAATAGCATAACAGGGTATTCTCACCTACTATAATGGGGCTATAAGTAGTGTCATTGTATACCTCTGGGATATCTGATTTGGGGAATTAGAGGGATGACTCTGCCAAATGGCTGATTAAGGTTAAGAGGTGTTGGTCCTAGCTTGTGATGGCATTTAGAAATCCGTAGGAGTGGCAAAGTCATACTTCCTTGCTTTTGTTGTTGTTTGTTTTAAAGCAAATAGTGCTGGTGTTCTGTTAAGAGAAGATTTTCAATTCTCTTCCAAAAACTCCTGAAGAACACTATGTGGTCACTTCTTGGTCAATGAGTAGATCTATCTGGACATGACTGGGGATCCCAGAACTAGGTTGATTGCATAATTGTATATCCTAAATGGGGTTAATATCTCTTCTGTGCTAAAACATATTAATAGTTCAAAGTACAAACATAAACTAAAGGGAAGACTGAGTCTGAACTCAGAGTTGTTCAAGATGCCAAACCAATCAGCTGAGACGTGATGGAGCTCTGGTTTGGAATCTGGCTGGAATTATCCTTGGATTTGGCAAACACATGTTCTAGGAAATGCATTCAGCAGTCCTGAGAGAGGAAGGCAATCTTTTCTAAGTACAAGGTGATAGCCATATTGTGAAAAAGTAGCCAACCAATCCCTATCATTATTGGGAAGAGGGGAAGTAAGCTGTGTTTTGGCTGAGTACTCCAAAATGTTTTTCTACTTCTCTTGAGTCATTGATCCAAACCAAGGCAGGTGCCTATTGGTTGATTCAAATCCCACTGGTGCAGCCTGGAATTTCTAGGGTACTTCCTCTCATTGGACTAGAACCAATCCATAAAATTCACAAAAACCTCTAAGCCTACCATTGCTGGGACTCATACCACTTGGGAACTAGGCAATTCCAACTGAAGGGTCAGTAACATATGGGCTATGAGGATTAGTTGGCCTGGATATGGGTTGGGAAAGGATGCTCTCATAGCTCTCCTACCTATGGTAGTAGGGAGGTTGAACTCTGTCTAGTATCAGATTGAAGCATTCCTGGCACCCCTTGAGGTGCAGGGGTGATGGCCTAGGAAAGAATTAAGGAGCTTAGGGATTGGAAATCGTGGTGGGGATAAAGGACTGAGTTTAGGATTGTAAGGCAGAGGGACGAGTGAAATGACAACAGATTCCAATTGGATAAGGGAATTTCAGAATTCATAAACATGAAAGTAGGACATATTTGGTTGATAAAGGTATGATCATCTATGTGTATATTGAGGCAGAGTGGAGGAGTAAGTCATAGGACATGAACAAACTAGGAACTGGGAGGTAAGTGTGTTTGAGAGAATAAAAATGTGTATGTTGAAGTGGCCTAGTATGAGGGCAGGAATTTAGGAGGAGAGAAAGATTGTGAGCCAGATACTGGACTCATTGAGGAAGGAAGGGGAGTATATTGGAGTTTAGATACAACAACTACCAGGATTTTGATTGGGTTGTAGATCAGAATTATTTGGACCTATGAGGAGGAGGAGAGGTTACTGAATAGTGGTGATAGGGAGAGAACCTCAAAATGGCGTTGTAGAACAAGGAATATTACTACTTCTCTGCCTTGACCATTGAGTCAAGGGGAATGAATGAAAATGAAGATAGTTCTGGAAAAGGTAGCTAGAGAGTCTTTATCATCAGGAGGGAGTGCAGTCTCAATGAGAGGCAAAGATGAAAGGAGTGGGAAAGGAAAAGTTTAAGATGAAAGCAAATCTAGGATGCCTACCAATTGGGGAATGACTAAACAAGCTGTAGTATATGATTGTGATGGAATACTACTAGTGTGCTGTAAGAAATGATGAGCAGGCTGATTTTAGAAAAACATGGAAAGATTTGCATAAAATAATGAAGAGTGAAAAGAGCAGAACCAAGAGAATATTGTGACCAGGAACAGCAATATTGTTCAAAGAATAACTGTGAATGACTAAGTTATTTTGAGTACTAAAAAACTCAAATCAACTACAAAGGAAGATGCTATTGACTTCCAGAGAAACAACTGATAAACAGAAGTATGCATAGTATGGTTTTATATACATACATACATACATACACACACATACATATCTGTATCTGTATATTGATATAAATCTGTGTCAAATGGTGGCCTCCTTTAGTGTGGGGTGGAGAGGGAAAGAGGGAGAGAATTTTGAGCTTAAAATGTAACAAAAAAATAAATAAAAATTTAAAAAAGAAAGCCAGTTTATTACCTATGAAGCAAATATTCCACAGTGAAAGGGGTAGGTAGCTTTAAAGTGTGATATGGGGTGTCCGAAGGTTGGGTTGAGGGGAATGGAGATAAGGGAATGGTCAGTGAGGGATGGAGGATTGGCTTTGAAGAATGGCAGCTGGAGATTCAGGATGGGTGGGATTTTGTTAATCACTGACACAAACTCAAATAGATCATTAACATTTACTAGGGATTCTCCCTCACTTCGGTGTCAACTCAGGGTATTAGGTAGCTCAGGTGAGGAGGGGATCAGTTGGGGAAGCTTTGTTTAGCTGCCGCATCAAACTGCTGAATAATATTATAGCTTCAGTTCACAAAACTTCCTATATCTTTTTCACATCCCCTGTTTTCTATCCACTTTTACATCCTGTACTTGTATGGTTTATTTGTTTTCATTCAAGTGTGAAGCTTTATATTTATCCCTATTAAATTTCATCTTATTAGCTTTAGCTTTGTCTTCAAGCCTGTCAGTTTTTTTTGGTGGTGGGGGGGAGAATTTTGCTATTGTCATCTAATGTATTAGAAAACCATCTGAACTTCATGTCATCCATAGATTTGATATGCATTTAATTTATTCTTTCATCTAAGTTATTGATAAAAATATCAAACAGAACTGGGTTAAGGGGCATCTCACTGGAGACCTCTATCCTTGTATTGACAGATCCATTAATCAATACTCTTCGTTTTTAGTTATTCAACCAGTAAGGAATATACTGTAACTACCTTTACTATTATCTAGCACACTACCCTCTATCTCCAATGTCTCTCCAAAAGGATATTATAAGAAAGGAAACCTTGTCAAATATTTTACTGAAACACAAATATATCTGCTATGGTTGCATGATGCCTCTTGACATGCTAGTCTAATAGCCCTGTCAAAAAAAGGAAATATTAATCTAATAGGATTTGCTCTTAGTGGTGACTTGTAATAATCGACTCTCCCTTTTTTATATACCCACACACTCTTCATTTAATAATCTATTCTATCATTTTCCTAGAACATGGCATCAAATTTACCAGACAACAATTTGAAGAATGTGCCCTTTTTCTTTTTCTTTTTTTTTTTTTTGAAAACTGAGTCACTATTTACCTCTCTCCCACTCTGAAGTCTGCTTAGTCTATTATTATAGTCTTAGTCTCTAAGATTCTCCAAAGGTCACTAATAATACTGCAGCAAATATAGGGTGTTCCTAAAGTCTGGACACATAGGAAAAAATGCATATTTTCAAGAAATGAAATGAATGAAATTTTCAACAACATTTTTGTTTAATTGGAATATTAACAAATAACATCTTCAATATGATTTCCATCATTTGTGATGCAAAGGTTGATGCGCTTTGCAAGATTCACATGAACTCAATGCAATAACTCCACGTTGTCTATGTGTCCAGACTTTAGGGACACCCTGTATATTTGCAAGTTATTTTAGGAGGTATAATCTTTGGCGTGCTGGTTAACGTTTAACAACTGACTCTCCAGTGGAAAAAATGTACATGGCACATTTAAAAAATTTAATCTTCATAATTAACATTTTTCTCTATCACTTTTTTCAATCTAGACAGTTAGCAAAACAATAAATCAATCCTGTTTGTAGTGTTTACAGATTTCTGAAGTGTAAATGTTCACACTTGAAAATTCAACAATCTGCTTTCTGTGTTTGAGCTGGCCTCGGTATGTCCCTGGGTGTAGGGAGTTTGGGCCTGCCGACTTAAAGTTATTGAGGACAGTTGGGCCCTTACTATTTCCTTACTTGATTTGGATTTTGGCCTGTTAATTATCATTGTTCTATCCTTCTTGCACTGAAGTTTTGTCCTTGACAGAGGAAGATAGGGAGATAGGAACTGAATAGTTCTGCCCTTCCCCAGGGGCTCATACCTGTATTCTTAGGCTCATAGATTTAGAGTTGTAAAGACTCTTCAAGGTCATTGAGTCCAAGCTCCTCATTTTACAGATAAAGAATCTGAAGCTTCACCAAGGTCACACAGGTAGCAAGTAGCAGAATTAGGATTTGAACTCATGGTCTCTTACTCTAAATCCAGTTTACTTTCCAACAACTGACTGTATTATGGTGCTGTTCATGAGACAGTATCATCATTATTTTATTTGTCTTTTATTTCCATGTCCTTTTCTTTTGAATACGTCCATGAATGAAAAATTATCAAATACCTCTATATTAGAGGCACCGTGCTAACTCCTGAGGATACAAATACAAAAGAAAGATATCTTTGCCATCCAAGAACTTTTTTTTTTTCCTATGGGGGTCAAGAGAAGGAAAGGAGGAGGCAACTACGGAGTGGGGGGAGTGATGTCCAGGAAAGGGAATTTTGGTGTGGAGAATCTCAGTGGAACTTTCATGAGGCTAGGGGCCACAATGGATTTAGAGTGCTGGAAGGCCCGAGTTCAAATTCAGCCTCAGATCCTTAGTAGCTGTGTAATCCTGGATGAGTCACTTAATTTAAATTGTTATCTGCCGTCTGCCTCAGTTTCCTTAAGTATGAAATGTGAATAATAGTAGGACTTACCTCCCAGGATTGTTGTAAGGATAAAATTAGATATTTGTAAAATGCTTTGCACACCTTGGAGCCATTAACTATCATTATTATCTGAGCTAGTCAGTCTGTAGCCACACGAGTTTCTTTATTTGAAATCTCCATATATTTTGTTTTGCCACAACAGCCAAAATCCAACGAATAATCCTGAATAGGATGACTATAACTGACCAGACGTGTTATTTTTTACTTCTGTAGTTAATGAATCGTTTCCTGAAAGGATGCATGTGCTTTAGCTTTGATCATTTAGTATAAACATTGTCTTGGACCTGAACGTATTGCTGTCCTTGTGCAGATTCTGATTCAGTGTCTTTCACCTTGTGTCATTTCATAGGTCTGCCCATATTCCTATGAGATTTTCACGTTTGCCATTTCTCCATTTCTCTAGACATACAGTTCCTCTTTTGCTTCCTCAGTGGAATGACTTATGATTGGCGTCATCAGGATTTCATACCTAAGAGCCTCTCTCTCCTTCTCATCTTTCTTTCCTTATCCTCACTATGAACTGCAGGGTCTCTGGAGCCTTCACTAGGGAAGACCACATACCTCCTTCTAATCATATGCTCAGATTTATGCTGGACTTTCTTCCTGTTTTGTTCTGTTCTAGGACCAGGCCTTAGCCTTCATTAACACTTCCTATAGAGAGGAGGAAAGGGAAGTGTATTCAAATTGGCTTTTGAGACCATGACCTAAAAATACAAAATCCTTCAGCTGGGACTATATTTATCTCCTTGGTCAGACACTTTCAAACTTCCTTTGATGACCCAACCCATCTTACTTGATATAGTTCATTTACCATGGAGATATTCTTTTTTTAAAAGTTATTTAGTATTTTATTTTCCTCCAATTACATATAAAAACAATTTTTTACATTTCTTTTTAAAACTTTGAGTTCCAAATTTTCTCCCCATCCCCACCCCCCATTGAGAAGGCAAGCAATTTGATATAGGTTATACATATGCAGTCATGCAAAATATTTTCATATTTATCACGTTGCAAAAGAAAACATAGACCAAAAAAAACCCTCGAGAAAAATAAAGAAAGTAAAAAAAGTATGCTTCAAGCTATATTCAGACACCATCAGTTCTTTTACTGGGGATGGATAGCATTTTTCATCATAAGTCCTTCAGAGCTGTCTTGGATCATTGTATTGCTAAGAATAGCTAAGTCATTCATAGCTGAGCATCTTATAATATTGCTGTTACTTTGTACCCAGTATATTTCTCTTTGCATCAGCTCATGTAAGTCTTTCCAGTTTTTCTGAGAGCATCCTGCTCATCACTTCTTACAGCACAATAGTATTCCATCATAATCATATACCACAATCGGTTCAGCCAGTTCCCAGTTGATGGGCATCCCCTCAACTTCCAATTTTTTGCCCCCAGAAAAAAGTTGTTATAAATACTTTTGTGTCTATAAGTCCTTTTCCCTTTTGTTTTTTATCTGTTTTGGGATCTAGGTGAAAGGCTATGCATGGTTTTATAGCCCTTTGGGCATAGTTACCATGGAGATATTCTTAACATTCCACATCCATCCCTCCTCCCAGGTATATACATATGTATATGCACATACATGCAGAGGTATATAGATATCTATCTACATCTATCTGTATCTGTATAGCTACTGACATGTACATACCTATCTAGATAGATAGAGGATATCTATTTCATAGATAAATATCGATATCTATCTAGCTACCTGAGATAGATAACTACATACCTATAGAGATATCGATATTGATGTCTATATGTTTTAGTGGCCAGAGCTACTTCTGCTGAGTCTTTAAAGCTGATACCATTACCTAGCCACTTTATTTTGACAGAGATAGCACAGTATAGTAGGTCGATAGAGCCCTGGACTTGGAACCCAAGGAAGACCTGGGTTTAAATCTTATTTTAGATGGTTACTCTCTGTGTGACCCTGGGCAAATCACTTAAAATTTCTGAACCTGTTTTTTCATCTGTAAAATGAAGCTAATCATAGCACCTATTGTACAGGGTTACTGCAGGGATTTAGTGAGATTTTATGCAGTGCAAAGAGTACTGGGTTTGGAGACAGAGGAACAGGGTTCAAATCCTACCTGTGTAATACACAGAAAGAACACTGATTTGGAGTCACAGGACCTGCGTTCACACCTACATTTAAGGAGGGCTTCCCAGCCATCATCTTTCTTTTCCTTTCCCACCTGGCTGTCCTCCTTTACACTTCTCCCTCATACACTACCTTCTTTTCTTCCTCCCCTCCTCCTTTTACTTTCCTTTTGTGTGTTGCCTTACCTCATTAGATTTCAGTTTCCTCAAGGGTAGGCATTTTTTCTTTATCGTATTTGTATCCCCATCACTTAACATAGTCCCTGGAACATAGTAGGTACTTCATAAATGTTTATTGACTGCCTAAAGTGTTGACTCGGCCAATTTACTACCTGTGTGAACCTGAACACGTCATTTAAAATCTCTAGGCTTCAATTTCTTCATCATGAGGGGATTGGACAAGTGAACCTCTATGACCCTTTCCAATTCGAGATCTAGCTTCTGATGAACCTTGAGCAATTCACTTGATTAACTCTCTGAGTCCCAATTTCCTCATATTTAAAAGTAGAGACTAAACAGCCTGTAGGATCCCTTTAAGGTCCCTAGTATGTCTAAATCAATCATCTTAAGAGCTATATAAATGCCAGCTATTATTATGTCTACACAAAAGATTCCAAAGACTTAATGGGTCAGCTCTGAAATAAAATGAAAGCAAGTTTCCCATAAGAAGTTCATTGTTTTTATCCTCTTACCATTTGACTTTCTACTGAGTCAAAAAAAACCCCCATCAATGACAATTCACTATCTCTTTCTGTGGAGCTTATTGATATTTTACACTAAAGTGTAAAATTCACTATCCTTTTCAATGGTGACTTTAGGATGTGTTTTTGTTAAGATACTTATATTAGGGTAAGAAACCTTTCTTGTATGAGTTTCCTTCAAGATTTACATAGAAATATGTTGACTCAGCATCCTGTGAACAAAATGGAAGAAGACATAATCTTTATTTTGTGAATGATGAATGGGCCTACAATTAAATGGGAAGAAATCAGGTTGAACATCATTTCAGAAATTACATAGTAATTCAAAGGTCTTCAACTGCTCAATGTCATAAAAAGTCATTTCTTTAATACCAATATTTTACTAGTGATGTTATATTATGTGGTTATGAATCATGGAACACTATGATCTTGGAGTGATTAAAATTACAAATAATCCAAGGAGCAAAGGAAGAAGGCATGCTGGCCATAAGTAAACCTCCTGTTTACCTGGGACTACCCTTTCCCATAATGGTTATTCTCTGCTTTAGGGATACCCCTCCTTCCCTTTTGTTATCCCCACCCTGTTGCTTTTTGGGAACCTTTCCTCTCTGGAATATTACATGCCCAGAAACTTCCAGCCTTGCTACCTAGTACTTCCTTGCCCCTGATATCAGGTTTAGGAAACCAGCTAGACAGGTCTGAGCCTAACCCCTTTGCTCCCTTATTCACACCTGGATTCTTTCTCAGACTTCTTCCACCATTAGAAGAAGCACACTATCCACGTTTCACTTCAACCATGCCTGGTGTCTCTCTCCTCCCCTTGCCCCTAACCCCTCTTCCTTTTCCTTGCCGTGAAGGAATTACCAGCTTGGAGAAACCTTCCCGCCAAGACTCTCCTGATTAGAGACTCTCTCAAGCCATCAGTTTAGGAAGTTCTGAAGTCCTATTTCACCTCAGTCACACCTAGGGTTGTCTCTGTCTCTCTCTGTCTGTCTCTCTCTGTCTCTGTCTCTCTCTGTATCTCTGTCTCTCTGTCTCTCTCTCTCCCCCCCGCCCCCACCTTTCTCCTCACCTGACACATTGCTACACCTCCCACCCCCGCCTTGGTTCCTTACCTGCTTCCAGCTCCCTATACAGTGCTGTCTTCTTATACAAGGATAGAAATTGTTTTGTTTAGAAACTTACAGTAGTGCCTGACACATAGTAAGTGCTTGATAAATGCTTTATCTGCTTATATATCTTAGTAAAAAAAAAATGTGTTTTTTTCTCTGGAAAATTCAGTCTCTTAAATTCTTGTCTATCTGGTGAGTATTACCTAGAATCCCAAGTATACACTTCTCTTGTCCCTCTGTTGTTGCTGCTGAGTATCTCAAGTTAAGTCATAAGACTCCACTTGTGTTAAAACATGCTGAAGAAAAGGCCTATTACTTTTAGCATCATTGGACAGTATATCTTTTGCTGTTAGCCTCTAAATCTACCAAGAGCAGAAATAGTTGATTGGGAAAGTAACTGGCACCAGAAATGGGTTTGTTATTAGCAGGAAAGTGTCATTTTCTTCTTTTTGTTATCCTGATTAGAGACCTAGGACAGATATTGAGGTACCCCTGACCCTCTATTCCCAGATTTTTTCCACTGAGGATCAAGTCTGTCTGTCTCTGTCCTTCTGTCTCTGTCTTTGTCATATACTCTCATGATATATTCCATCTCTCTGAAACACCTTCCTTCTTAAGTTACACTTTATCTATGGTCTTTTTCTTCCCTTAGCTCCACCTAGTGTTGCACCAAGAGATAGAAAAAGCAGAATTTTTTGGCCTCTTAGATCATAGGAAATTCTCCACCTTTTGAAATTCAGAAGGTATTCAAGTGTTGCATGAACTCTCACTGGAGAATTCACTGAAAGACATAGATAACAATTGCATAGACTTACAGAAGTTGCCATCAGCTTGATAGAGGGGGAACCATATGGATGAAATCAAAGTTCCATAGAAGTACCAATTTAAAGTAAATATAGGATTTTGGGGGGTAATAAGTCAAACCAAAATAGGTTTTTTAAAAAACGTAAATACCAATCCTTTATAATTTAATTACGTTATATACATATAAATATGAACCATATTAATCAATTTTTTTTGCCTTTTGTTTTTGCCTCTAGTTTTTCAAATATTTTCCTATTAGATAAAAATTGTCAGATTTTTTTTTAAATTTAACATTTATTTATAACTTTAAGATTTTCAGAGTGTTTTATACATGTTTTTATTTGATCCTCACAGCAAGCATGGTGCTATTACAAATGTGCGAAAAGAGTGTAGTGGTAGTGGTTTCTACCTCCAACCTAGTCAAAGCAATCTTGAAAAGCCAAGACATCTAGATTGAATTGATCAAACAATCAAAAAAATTAGTGTGCAAAAGTCCTTAATCAATTTAAAAGCATCATAGAGATTTTGAGAAGAATATAGATAACCCCTGTGAGAAATAACCTGTGACTGGCTAAAAGAATCAGGTATGCTCTAGGCCTGTGTATATCACAGGACCCTGAAGACAAACTAGACCAGGGACCATAGAGTTTTTTCTATGAAGGCTATATAGTAAATACTTTAGGCTTTGTGGGCAGAGAGATAAAATTGAGGATATCATATAGGAACTTATGTTCATTGTTGGAACTGTAGTTTGAGCTTGGAAAATATGTCTGCTGCAAATTTGTGTGGAATGGAGGTCTCAATTCTTGTTTTAACTTTTGATAGCCATGGGAATTGTATAAAGCAGCTTGACACTACTTGTGATTCAAATAATGTCAGTTGTTGTCAAATTGACTTTACCACAATATAAGTGTAAAACAGAAGAGTTTTTACATAGAAATGTTTACTTCAGAAGGTGTATCACAAATATACAAACATACTCCACTCCCACCTCATGGGAGGCATAATCCCCTTTCCCTCACTTCACTAATTCAGTCCCGGGAGTGGGGAAAGGGATTAAGTCTATAATTTAGCTCAATCCCCATTCAGAGTTCCCTTGGGGGAAGGGAATGTTGGCATTACAGTAACCCTGGCTTTTCAGAGTTTCAGTGTTGAGATGACTGTCTACTGCACCCATCCCATCTATAATCCTATTTCCATTCTCCAAAATTGCCAATGCTTGAACTCCTGGTTGGTGAGGATCACCTCCAGCATCTGCAACTGAGGACGAGTAATGCAAAGAAAGAAGCAACCAGGCCCACTTCTCAAAAGGGGAAAAAGGAGAGGAAGGGAAGGGCAAATCCCTTCCCTCCACCTGCCTCTGATTCATTTCCTGGCAAATACTCTGGGTGAAATAGGTAGGAATCTCCGAGCTGCCAAAAAAAAATGGAGGAAAAAGAGCAAACTGCTTGGGCATAGTAGTACCAATCATGGAGGCTACCCCCACCCATGTGGTAGGGACGCAGTGGACTCTGCCCGTGTTTGACCAACCACGCTCAAAAGTGGAGTTACATAAATTTTGCATAAAAGTACTGTTTTGCCTCCTAATTTTAGGTTGAATTCATTAAGAAACATCAATCTTGCAACAAAGTGCTAATTTTTTAAAGTCACTGTATTTGATAATAGTGGGTAGGAAGTTGAATAAGCATTTATAGAGTGCCTACTATTTGCTGTTTACTATGTGCACTTTTTACAAATATTACCTTATTTGATTCTCACAACAACTCTGTGAGATAGGTGCTACTATTATCCCAGTTTTATACTAGAGCAGGGCTGTCCAAACTATGACCCATGGGCCACATGTGGTCTGATTTTATGTGGCCCACCTGTGGGTTTTAATTTTCACAAGTGAAAAAATAAAATAATAATTTGCATGGAATGCATATTAGGGTTTTTAATTCCATCACTAATAAATAATCTCATTGATGTTAATTTTCTTTTAAGCAGTATTACTGACAGAACATATCACATGGAATTTTCAATCACTCTGTGGGATGCGTTCTGTCTGTACGATGCAGACTAGTCAGTATGCACCTACCTTTATACTGTCGTGTTGTTGCTTTGTTGTTTTGTGTTTGCTTTTGCATTTTGCTCCTTCACCTGTCATGACATGTGTTCCCCCACTTTCTATTAGTGTACTGTATTTTTTATTCTGGGTGCAGCCTTTGAATAATTATTTTATTTTAATGCAGCCCTAAGATAACCCAAGGTTGGACAGCCCCGTACTAGAGGAAACTGAGTCAGACAGAGGTTAAGTGATTTGCTCAGCGTCATAGGCTAACTAACTGTCAGAGGCTAAATTTGAACTTAGGTTTTCCTGCTTCCTGGCCCAGCCACCTATTCACTGCTATCTACCAACTACCTTCCCTCCTGCTTTGAAAATAGTGGTTGCAGATGATTTTTCTGGCTTAGAAAATTTTCAGACCTGGCCCTGAGCTCAAAAAATCATAGTAAACTCCCCCCTCCCTTTTCTTTTGTTTTGACATGATAGGTCTGATTGGTAATAAAAAAAATAAAATGAAATGTCTTGGCATAGTGATACATATGGCAGTCAAAATGCTGTGTAGTTATAATTTCATCACCTTGTTTGGTAGTGAGCTAAGAAGTAGTGTGAATCCATGAAAATATCGTGTGTGATCTCTTCACCTTCTCAACTCTGCTGCTCTATCAAAAGAGCAGCTATAGACCTTACATAAGTAAAGAAGTGTGGTTGTATTCCAATAAAACTTTGTTTATGGATGTTGAAATTTGAATTTGTCAACTGGACAGAACTGGCCTCTAACCTGTGGGTTGTAGGAACCGAACAAAGCAGTCTAGAGACAAGAGAATCAGGAATCAAAGAAGTTTAAAGTGAAAGAAATGGCTTGAAAGGAAGGACACCCTGTTGGAGCCCTGCCCACTTTAATGTCTTCTAAGGGATGAATATGCTGAATTAAAACCATAGATTTATAGATTGATATCAGTATTTGGCAGTGCCTATATATGTGAAAAGACATTTTCAAAGATGACTGACAGTGAGAGGTAGCAGCAACACCATGAGAAATTTGATTCATAGCAGGGCTTCATGACCAGAAACAATTCTGGGATTTTGTTGTGGCTGCGATCATCCAAAGGGTGAGTGCAAAGGATTGTTGTTATGCCAAGCTCAAGGCACAGCTTGTTTGCTGGGCCTTAGTTCTGGAAAAAAGGTGTCTCCTAATATCTTGACACATTTTATGTAATTTTCATGTGTCATGAAATATTCTTCTTTTGATTTTTTCCTACCATTTAAAAATATAAGAACCATTCCGAGCTCACGGGCAGTACACAAAGAGGTGGTGGGGCCGGATTTGGCCATTGGGCTGATGTTTGCTGACCTTTGAGCTAGACACTGATGATTCTAAGAGGGCACTAAGCCTTAAAGACTTACATAGAGCTACACCAGAGGGAAACTTGAGACCTCCTTGAAGTCAATAAATGACTTCCACTATCTAGGAACTGTGAGTTTACCATATTTCACTGCATAATTGTCCTACCTATTTTTTCAGTCCAAAAATAGGTTTATAATCTTTAGTCTTGTAATTGTTGCATGGTATAATTCTAATCATCTTAAAAGGTAAACAGAGCAACATTGTATTCACTAGTGGCATATGGATACGTATTTATCTCTTGAATTGCAAGCTTCAAGCCTAGAATTCTCAGCCCGTGTGCATTGTCAGTATATTTCTGTAAGCTGACTTGGGTGATTTGTTTAGAATGCTGCAGTACTAACCATATTATTACTTGTAGGCAGTAGAGGAACAAGCGGGCAGGTGAAGCTGCCACAGGTAAGTCATGTGATATGGAAAGACTTGGATCTTCCCTAGTTAGCTCAACTGCACAGTTCTCCTGCCAGCCATACTGTTTAGTAATAAATGATTTTTAAGTAATACTGGCACATCTTTAAAAAAATTTCACTTAATGATTGCACACCACTTTTTGCAAAAAAAATTTGGCATAAAATCTGTGACGATTATGTGGTGAAAAACAATATTCTTTTGCTGTATTGTAGTCTCTAAACTCTCCCCAGGCACCTCATTTATACAAAATGAAAGTGTTCCTCTGGTTTGAGTATGTTTATAAAAATCAATTAACTCTGGCTGATAATCAGTAGGAAGAGCACTGGTGGGGACTTGCGATCAACAGAACTAGAAGAAACCCAGCCCAAAGTGTAACTTCTAGAACTTTGAGGGGAGAAGTGGAAGCAGCTATCCTTTGGGGACCCCTTTCACCAAAGTTAGTGAGAGTTGGAAAATTAGCCTAGAAGGTGGTACTACAGGAGGCTGAGAAAGTTAAGAAAGTGTCTTGTTTCAGAGTCACATAGTTATACCTGTTTTATTGTAACTCAAATCTTCCATCTCCAAGACCAGTACCCTCTGTACCCTGCCACTTAGAGGCTAGATTTGTGCATTGATTTTGTTATTAGTTCCTTAAGATGGGTATTTGCCCAGAAGCTTTGCTTCATTAGTTGATGAGGAATGGAATCATTCTACTTCATTTTGTGGTGGACAGGATATATTGTGGTTGTGGCTGCACCCCTTCAGTAAAGGTGAATCTAAAGAAGAAGCAGAGACAAGGAGCTGTTTAAGTGTGCAACTATCATTCAAAGGGTGTTGGGAAAATAAGGGTGAACCTGTGATTTCACTCATCTTTTTATTTCCCACCTGACTACACAACTTTGAGCATCAGTACCTCTACCATGAATGGAGAATGGAGCAAAGAACTCCTCCCCAAACTTCTGTTTAATGAGGGCCCCCAGGCTAGTCAACTCTTCATTTTCCAGTCAGTCAAAAAGCATTTATTGACTTATTATTTCCCATCTAGCTTAATTATTTTGGCCTTCTTCATGAGCATGCCCAAGTCCTTCCTCACTTTTCAGTTTCTTTGTGTATAGTCTTCCCCCATTTGATTATAAGCTCCTTGAGGGCAAGAGTAATATTTCTTTTTTATACTTATATCTCCAATGCTTGACACATTGTCTGGCACATAGTAAGCACTTTATAGATGTTTGTTCACTGTTTGATGGGTCTAAGTAATGCCTAGGTGAGGAAACGTTTTCTACCAATTTGGAGTAGAACCTCTTCTGCAACTTACGGTCTCAGAGTGTTGTTTAGAGCACTGAGATGATAAATGATGTACTGTTCACCCAGAGAGCATGTGTTATCTATATCTTTTTAGTTTTGAGGCCAGTTCTATCTACTATACCATGTGGGAAACAGTCCTCTAAATGACCTTTTCCATTTGCCTGGTAAGAAGCCTTAAATTTTGCCTTTGGGCATCATGGAACCAAGGCATACTAGAATTGGAAGGAATATTAGGAGTTGTCCAATCCAAATGCTACCTTAACCAGGAATCTCTGCTGCAAGAACATCTCTAATAAGCTGTCATCTATCCTCTACCTGAGCACTTCCAGTGACAGGGAATTCAGTAGCTTTCATGGTAACCAATTCCATTATTGAGCTCCTTTAATTATAAGACATTTCTTCCATATATTAAGTTGAAATTTATCTTCCTATAACTTTCACTCATTGGTCCTAGTTTTGCGCTCCAGTGACAAGCAGAACAAGTCTAATCATTTTTCCGGACAGTCCTTCAAGTACAATACTAGAAGATAGCTTTTATATCTCTTTTCCTCTAGGATTTTCTTCTTCATACAAACCCCAAGCTCAACAGATCTTTCCACCAATTCCTTTGGATTAATTCCTCGCTAAAAGGCAAATATCCCCTAGCAAGGTGGCAGTTTTACTAAAGCCATTATTTATTTATTTAGTTGAAGCTTTAGGGATCTCAGGAAGACTGTAATACCATTTGAAAAGGTGATAATTTTGTTTCCTTTTTACCTATTCTGATTACCTTAATTTATTTTTATCATCTTATTACCATGGCTAGAATTTTATGAATTATGTCAAATGATAATGGTGAGAATGGACATCTTTAAGTTACTCTGATTTTTTTTTCAGGGGGTGAGGGGGGGGAGGCAAAGCAATTGGGGTTAAATGACTTGCTGAAGGTCACACAGCTAGTAAGTGTGTCAGGTGTCTGAGGCTGCATTTGAACTCAGGTCCTCCTGACTCCAGGCCTGGTGCTCTACTCACTGTGCCACCTAGCTGCCCCCAGTTACCCTGATTTTATTGGAAAAGCCTCTAGTATTTTTCCATTACAGATAATGTTGGCTCTTTGTTTCAGATAAATATTATTTACTGTGTTAAGGAAAGGTCTAATTATTCCTGTGTTTTCTAGTGTTATTAATAAAAATGAGTGTTGTATTTTATCACGAACTTTTTCTGCATATATTGATGTAATCATATGGTTGTTGTTTTATTATTAATATGATATAGTATGTATATAGTTTTCCTAATATTGAACAAACTCTGTATTTTGTGTATAAAGTCAACCTGGTGATAGTGTATAGTCCTTTTAATATGTGGTTGCAGCCTTTTTAAAAATAGCTATAGTTTTCTTTTTCTGCTTTGTCTCTTGGTTTAGGTATAAAAAATTTTTTTATTGTAAAAGGAATTTGGTAGGATTCCTTTTTTCTATTTTTTCTAAATATTTTATATACTATTGGAGTGAATTATTTTTTGAATGTTTAATAGAAATTACTTGCAATCCATCTGATCCTGGTTCCCCTGATGCCTGCCCTGCCCACCCCTACCCCCACCTTTGGAAGTTCATTTATAGCTTGTTGAATTTCTTTTTTTCCCCTTCTGATATTGAATTATTTCAGTTCTCTATTTCTTTTTTTTTAATAGTTGACTTTTTTTTATTAACACATATACATTTACTTGTCTTCTGGCTTGTTGAAGCAGTAGGTTAGACAGCACTTGCCACAATAATGTCTGTCAAAATGGCTAGCCATAAAGACTCCGGCACCACATTCATCAGAAGGGCACTCTCGTCGAAGGCGGCTAATCTTGCCATTCTCATCAACCTTATAGTACTTCAGAACAGCAAGCTTAACCTTCTTTCTCTTGTGCTTGTTCTTTTTGGGAGTGGTGTAAGACTTCTTCTTTCTCTTCTTGGCACCACCGCGAAGTCTCAGAACAAGATGAAGGGTAGACTCCTTCTGAATGTTATAGTCAGACAAAGTACGCCCATCTTCCAGTTGCTTGCCCGCAAAAATCAATCTTTGTTGATCAGGGGGTATACCTTCCTTATCTTGTATCTTGGCCTTGACATTTTCAATAGTATCGGACGGCTCGACCTCAAGGGTGATGGTCTTCCCCGTCAAAGTCTTCACGAAGATCTGCATCGTGGCACTGGGTCCACCCGCTGATGGCGGATCCGAAAGAGAGCAGTTCTCTATTTCTTATTTTATTAATCTTGGTATTTTATAGATTTTTGAATGTTGATTCATTTAATTTATCATTAGTTTTATGATCAGACTTGCTCAAAATAGTTTCTAATAGTTTCCTTTATTTTTTCTTTATCTATTGTAAAACTTCTGTTTTTGATATTGGAAATTTGATTTTCCTGTCTTTAAAAATATCAGGTTAGGGTCAGATCCAATCTAGCTCAGATTGGTCTGGCCCACTTTCCTTACAGGTGTCGCAAGGGGTGGGATGTCTTGGGGCAGGCCTATTTGGCTAACTCTTAATAAACTTTATCTTTTCCCTTGAAAAAAAAAATCAGGTTAACCAATTGTTTTTCTATTTTATTAGTTTCTCTTCAACAAACAAATACTGGTTTTATTCAGCAATTTAGCTTGTGTTGCTTTCAACTTTGTTAATTTATTCCCTGATTTTTAGGATTGCTATATTTGTTTTGTTAGATTTTTTTTATTTGCTGCTCCTCCAATTTTTAAAAGTTGCACACTCAAATTATCTTAAAAAATTTTCATATTTGTCACGTTACAAAAACAAACAATGAAGAGCAAGAAACTTAAAGAAAGCAAAAAGAGCATGCTTCAATCTACACGCAAAATTCATGAGCTCTCTCAGGGGAGGTAGATAGCATGTTCATCATAGGTCCTTTGGAATTGTCTTGGATCCTTTTCTTGATCAGAATAGCTAAGTCTTTCACAATTCATCATCATTTCAATATTGCTGTTACAGCATACATTCTTCTCCTGATTCTGCTCACTTCACTTTGCGTTAGCCCATATAAGTCTTTACAGGTTTTTCTGAAACCATCCTGCTTGTCATTTCTTGTGGCACAACAGTAATCTATCATGATTGTATGCTACAACTTGCTCAGCCTTTTCCCACCTGTTGGACGTCCCCTCAATTTCCAATTCTTTACCATCACGAAAAGGGCATGCTCAAAGTATTAATCTGTTCTTTTTTGGTTGTTGATGAAAGCATTTGGAGATATACATTTTCCCTTAGGGATTGCTTTGGCTACATTCTAAAAGTTTTGGTACAATATTTCATTATTGTCATTTTCTTTGATGAAATTATCTATAATTGACTAAAATTCTTTCCTATTAAGTCTTCATTTAATTTTGAAGACTTACTCAAATTCCCTGTGTTGATTATAATTTTATTACATTATAGTTTATTACATGGAATCAGGAGGACCTGAGTTCAAATATGACCTTAGATACTTACTAGCTGTGTGATCCTGGGCACATCACTTAACCTAAATTGCCTTCAAAAAATAAAATACAATTTTTTTTTTATCATATTGTGGTCAGTAGAGGGTGTGTTTAATGTTTCTTTTTTTCTACATTTGTTGAGATTTTTAGGCCCAGCTCAAGGTAAAGGTCATATGCACATCTAAGAAATGTGCATATTCTTTTCTATTCTAATTCAGTAATTACCAGAGATTGATCATATCTAACTTTTAAAATATATGCATATATTTATTTATTTAGAGTCTTCATTTTTATTTAAATCCTGTTTATCACTACCTGCATCCCCTTGAGTAAGTCACTTCATTTCTAGTGAACTAGTCAATTAGCATTTATTAAGTACCTACTAAGTACCAGGCACTTTGCTAACTGGTAAAAAGAGGAGGTTTGGACCTGAAGGCCTTTAACATCCCTCTGGAGTTCTAAGTCTATGATCTATGTTTACCTGTGTTCATGCTGGCTTTCTTAGTGAGATCCCTCTCTAAATATCCACAGGCTTCTGGCTGTCTTTTTGTTCAGCCTGTTCCAGATAAAGCCACTTATCTTTTTCGTCAGATTTCTTGAGCATTATTTGATCTGGGCAACATTTTAGATTTCTGTTGGAATGTATATGGGAGCACTAGACTCCTCTAGGGCATTTCACATCACAATCTTAAACCAAAGATATTATAAGGTTTTAAAGCACATTACTCACAACAAATTTGTGAGACAGGCAGTCTAAGAGTTATTACCTTCAGTTTGCAGATGAGGAAACCAGGGGCTCAGTGTATAAAGTGGTTTGAAACAGCCAATAAGAGTTAGAATCACTCATTGCCACTAATTGTGTACTTGAGATTACTTTAGCATGCAAAATGATCTGCCATACTGCAGGACTCTCTACTAGCGTGCTGGCAGTGAAGCTGACCTTCAGGAGTCTGGGTAGGGGCACCTTCTATTGCTCTCTGCTATAGAATCTATTATCAATCAATCAATCACAAAACATTTATTAAGTGCCTCGTATATGCCAGGTACTGTGCTAGATGTTGGGCTACGAAACAGTCCCTGTTCCCAAGGAGCTTATATTCTCTCATGATAGAATGCTTACTCCCCTGCATGTGACATCTAACTTTACTAAAATCTTGCCACAGAAGAAGAGAAAGAGCAAGTTTTCAGACCTTGCGTTGTTCCTTAGCGACTTCACACCTTTCCTTTAAAATATTATTAGATGAAGGGTCCCAGACTCCTTCCTGTCAGGGCTGAAGGGAAGATGATGGAGATAAAAAGTTTCTAAGCCAAATAGGATCACACCCTGGGCATGTAGGTCATATAGCTGACTTCAAGTATCATTTTTTTTTTTTTTACTATTGAACTTCCTATTGTCGTAGTTGCTATTTTTGTGTTTGATTACTATGACTTCATCCGGTGTGTAATTCTCAAACCAGTACACTTAGAATTGTTACTAAACCCACTTAAGCAATGAAACCTATAGAGTTTTGACCAAGATCTGTTGAAAGCAGGTGAGAAGAGGGCAGCAACACCCCAGGAGGAATCCAGGGTTTCCTGCTGAGTTATTGAAAATGTACTTCTTTGCCTTTGATTGTCACACAGTAAACAGTAAACGTCCTGTTGGTTCCCTGAGGAAGTGGTACTCATAAAGGTGACTCCAATGCCCTCTCTCTTTTCTTTTCTTTCCTTTTCTTTTTTCTAAGCAAACATATAAAATGAGGTTTGAAACCTTTCATCTCTTATCTCTGGTTCATCTAAAACTCCATTCAGTTGGAATGGATAAGGAGATGGTCTGTATCCTTGAAAAGATTATGCGTCTAGACTTGAGGCAGGTCAGTTTTGTATTTTCACGTAGAAGAAGCTTTTCCCTGACAAAGCCAGATGGTGGACAGAATTGCTCTACTTAATGCTGGAAGCTGTTCATAAAAAAGAACGTGCACTGGATACACTGACAGAGATTAATGCTTTGGAAACCACTCCCATGGAAAAGAGAAACTTGATTTAGAACTGAGGAGGCCTCATTGATTCCTTAAGTGACTGATCTAGTGGAAGGGGCTTAAGATTAGTGTGAATTGAAAAAAATATATTCCAAATCCTGAATTTCCTCTCTGTTTTAAGTAGCAGCCTACTGTATACTTATGTAGCTAGACCTTTGATTAATTTCTAGGTCATTGCAGAGAATAGTTATGCCAAACCATAATCTGTAACAGATTCCATATGTGCTATTTGATTTCTTGGTCTTGTTTGTTTAGCAGACAAAGATTTGATTCTTGTCCGTGCTTGTACTAGAAGGTGATCTTGGGTTTGTGCTGAAAAGAGAAAATAAATGTAGCCCATGTGCTTTCTTCAGAAATGAGCCAAAAGGACAAGTGAAGTGCTTGAAAAGTAATGGTTGCCTGATTAACAAATTGGATTCTGCATTTTCACTCTTCATAGCTCATCATCTCCCTCACTTTCCATCATCTCTCTCTTTCCTGTAGCTGGGAAAAAATGCAGACTTGTTTGTGTAATGTTTTGTAAAGGAAGTTCTATATTGAATTGTGACACTGTGAAACAGTAGGTCTGAAGGAAGTTGAAGATCTTTGCTCTTGTACTACGTAGTTAGCAATGTGATAGTTAGTAATCTGTCAGCATTTCCATAATAAAATTTCATTTTCAGTGGTTTATGGAGTAATGGTCTTGAAAATTCACTCCAAATGGAAACTTGGCACGGACATTTTCAATCTAATAATTTTTGTGCTCATTGAAAGAAATATTTAGCCTTTTTGGAAATTTTACAGGAGGTCATAAAAATAGAAAATTTCAGTTTTGGGATGTTTTATTGCATTCCTGTTACACGATAACAGCTTCATTAAAAATAATTTTTCAACACAATGTGAACTTTGTGAGTTACTTAAACCACTTTTACTGGCTGTCTTTTTTAAACCAAGCAAATCAGCTACTGTGCGTTCAAGGAAGTTAATTATTCTTACTAAGTTTCTGTAGTATATTAAGTTACCACTCCCAGAGGTATGATTCTAAGGATTAAGGACACATTAAAGTTATACTGACACACTGAACTCTACTTTTTTATATGCAAAGGAAGAAGGTCAACCCTGCAGCATGCACAGAGGTACTATGATGCTCTCTCTCTCTCTCTGTGTCTCTGTCTCTCTGTCTCTCTCTGTCTCTGTCTCTCTCTCTCTGTCTCTGTCTCTCTCTCTCTGTCTCTCTGTCTCTCTCTCTCTGTCTCTCTCTCTCTCTCTCCAGGGTATTTTAGAGTTCACTGGTTCGTAGAATCCAAAGGGGTCATTTCTGGGAGCAGAATAGGGGTGGACCTGGAGTAAGCACTGGTCTCTGCCCAAAGACAGGGTAGTCCCCAAGTACCCTGTAGATTAGATGTGATGTAGCAGTGAATTTTCAGTGCTAAGAAAGAGCTCGGCCAACAGGGGTAGTGAAAAATCTTCAGGGGAGAGTGGAGGGAAGTAAGTAATAGAGGTTCTTTAATTCTCTATCAGGAATGATTATTTCATGGGGAAAAAAAGGGAGAACTTTGCTAATGACAAACCCTCTACTTACTAGCTCTGGAACATTAGACTAGCCAATTTAAACCTCTTGGAGCAGACTTCTTAATCTATAAAATAATTTTTGCATTACCTGAGTTACAACTATGGGGTGAAGACTGAATGAGGTGTCCACAAACTTCTTTATAAGTAAAGAAAGTAGTGTATTGGGAAGAATGTTGGATTTGGAGTCAGAGGACCTGAGTTCAAATCCTGCTACATGCTACTGGTGTGACTTTGGTAAGTACTTAGTCTCTCTGGGCCTGTTTCATCATCTGAAAAATGAGAGGATTGGACCAAATAACTTGTAAGTAATCTTGTAGTTTTCTATCTTTATCCTGTGGTCTGAGAAAAATGCTACGTAACTGTAAACTAGCGTTATTTTATATAACATTTTAATGACATCCCTTTACATGGTGTTGCACACATAGTAGCCACTTAAAATACCTTTTGAATGAAATACTTATTAATGAATAATCCATAGAATAAAAACTCTAGAAAAATATGCAAGTAATGAACTTGCTATTAAGATGCTATACCTTATGCCATCTTGGGGTGGGGTAGAAGGGAGAGATGGGGAGAAAATTTGTAACTCAAAATCTTGTGGAAACAAATGTTGAAAACTAAAAATAAATTAATCTAAAAAAAAGATGTTATACCTTTAGTAACTTAATATTGTGATTTTTTGATAATACCTGTGATTTCATTGGTTTGGAGAATTCCTGATAGGGAAACTCCTTCTACATATATATCTATATATCTATATATATATCTATATATATACATATACATATGTATATATATATATATGCATCTTCTCTGTTACTGAAGAATGAATGAATGAGGGGCAACTAGTTGGTGCAGTGGATTAAGCACTAACTCTGGAGTCCGGAAGATCTGAGTTCAAATTTGACCTCAGATACCTACTGGCTGTGTGGCCCTAGGCAAATCATTTAACCCCAAATGCCAACACCAAACCATCCCCCTCTGCCCTGAATGAAAAACCACATGAAGAGTTTATTGTGTTCCAGGCACTGTGAGAAATGTTGGAAATACAAGTACAAAAATGAGACAATCCCTGATCCCGAGAAGCCTGCATTCTAATGGGGAGACAGATAGGGGAGTAATGACCTGGGTACCAAGAAGCTAAGTGAATTGTCCAGGGTCACACAGTCAGAAGATTTCAGAAGTGGGTCTTGAACCTAAGTCTTCCTGACTGAAGCTGGTTCTTAAAATACTGTATCATACTACATATCTTTGTGTATTTATTCATTACATATTTTTTTTAATCTCTAAATAGGTTCATGGATGAAAAACTCAACTATACTTTAAAAGTAAGTACAACCTATTAGTAGGAAATATCAATTAACAATCTTTGCATGCTTTATGCTACAGACTCCATTATTGGGTGGAGGATTTGAATGGAGATGTTGAATGAGTAAGATGAGGGAAGAGAAGAGATGGGTGCTTGAGAGACAGAGTAAAGAGGAGTAGTGGCTGAAGGACAACCAAACTCCACTGTGGCTGCCACCAGCACTTTCATCCAATGAGGCAGAAGGGATGACTGATACAGTATATTTGATTGTCCATGAACTTTTTCCTGACCAAGAATTCATGTAGATGGTGAAGTATCCCTTTCTCCTTCTTCCCTCCCTTTACAAGGTCAGAAAGGATAGATGTCTAATCCAAAGTTTTTCTGTTCTTTAAAACTATTTGCTTGCTGTGTTAGTGAGTACCAATGCCAGCTGGATTAAGGATCAACCCTAGCTGTCGCTGGTTGTGTATAGTACTTTGTTATTTGGGAAGGGGAAGGCAGAGAGAATAGGGCAGGGAATGGCCTATGGTTTGCTGTTGTTCTCCCTTTGTTTTTGAGGAGACCCAATGACATCATGTCTTGACTTGCTTGTGAATTGGATTTAGTGAGGCAGAGTTGCACGAGGACTTCAGCCTAACTCTCTCTTCTAGAGTCAACGCCTGGGATGCTGTGGATGACCTTGGCATCTTTGATGTCTGACCCAAAATAAATACTCCGTAGCACCTGCTTCACCCATTTTCATGGCCATTAGAACAAATTGTTCTGATCTTCCCATTCTACTGGGGGAAAATTCACATGCTTGGGATAGACAGCCTCCTAACTCACTGATGGGTTTGAGGCCTGGAAATTACCTTCAACCTGATTTAGCCTGTCTGCTAAGATGGTTTTTTTTTTTTACCAGATATGGCTGCTTCATATGCTACAGCTTCTTGGAGGCACAGGTGAGAGCTGGGTGACAAGTGGACACCAAAGATGGAGGAGAAGCTCTGAAAAGGTCTTGGCACACCCCCATATCAGTGGTGCTAGTCCTTCCTGAACATCCCATACACTCCTCTATGGTTTGTAGAAATACATGGTAAGAGGTCTATATCTAAGTCTCTAGTATCCCATCTTGGCTGGGGACTTGATCCAAAGAAGAAAAAAATCTTATGGATATTACCAATAATTACATTTTATAATCTTTTCAAAGAAGATAATAAAACATATGAATCTAAATCATTAACCCTAAACAATGCTTGACCCCTTGAAGTCAGGGAAGAAAAATAAGGTGAGTCAAGAGCCCAAGTGCCTCACACAGACTTTACTAATTAAATTGTTCTTTTTCAGGTTCCAAAGAACCCTAAAGGTATTGACTAAGATAAAGTCATGTCCCAGGGACCTGCTGAAGGGAAGAGTTGGTAAAAAGTGGCTTTGTGAGGCAATACAAGAGAGACTAGATAGTTTTCTACTAAGCTAAAATCCTCTGATCCCTACATCAGCTTTTAAGAGGTCATTAAAGGTAGCTCACAGTTGTGTATCTGCAGATCTAAAGGCTTGTGTTTTTATGTGGTAGGGTGCAATGTCCCACTCTGGTTTGTTCAGTCCCCAAACTTTCCAACTCTCTTTTGCCTTCAGCTAATCCCTTTATCTTTCTCACTTTGGAAGAACAGAAAAAAAGACAGGGATGGACAGGGAACCCTTGATCCATCCTTAATTTTTGGTATGGCGGCAAATGCTGCTGTTGTTATTTGAGATAATTTGAAATAGGCTTGTGAAATCAACCTTTAGAAAACAATTGAGGTAAAAGTCTTTTCATTCACTTTTGAGGCAATTCTGACCTGAACACAATTCAATCACCATGGAAAATAAGGAGCCCAAAATGATTTGTCCTCACTGAAAAATCAATGAGACTGAAGTTCTTATGGAAGAATGTGGAAGGAGAGTAAAGGAAGATTGTTTTTTCTCTTTTATCCTGATGAGTACACATTGCTACTGCCCTCTCTGGGTGTGAGAGTACTGGGATAAACAATTTTTTAAGATGAGAAATACCCAAATTATATTTACATTTCACCCCAATTGCTTAAACTTGCATCTGTTCTAGGATCCACCAAATTTGTCTTCATAATTATAAATGAAATTGCCATGCCTTAGTCCATCCAACTATACCATTTATCTTAGCTTTTACTTATGCTGCTGTAAGACACTGACCATCACTCTTATTTGTTGGATATGATAGGATAAACCTTTATTAAGCGCCTAATATGTGCCAGGCATTGCACTAAATGCAGGGGATACAAGTAAGAAAAAAGAATGTCAGTCCCTGCCCTCAAGGAGCTTACAGTCTAAAGGAGAAAGATAATACACAAAAAGAAGCTGGGGGGGGGGGGTGCGTGGATGTACACAGAATGTCCTTCCCAACATACAGTTTCTTTCTACTTCTTTGCTTCTCTGATCCCATAAGCATACCTCACAATGATATATCATTTAGCCTGGGATCCCTGGCTTCTAACCAACTAACCATATCTGCAGCAGCCTAGACCCCTCCCTACCTCATATTGCTCCACACTGCTCTGAATCTGATAGCATACACCCTGAATGCTCCTGCAATGCCACACATAGCTTCCCAAGGCACAAAATGGTTTGTGGTACAACTTTTTGAATTCTCATCTCTCAGATACCTTTTCACCATACTTCTACTCACCTGTCTCCTTCTATGTTGCCTTATCTGGCTTTTCATACATTTTCCAATGACAAAACCTCTGTATTAAAATAAATAAAAATGAAATTTTAGCTAAATGGTCAGGTATATGTATATGTGTGTGTCTGTATGTGTATGTATGTATATATGGTTGTATATATATATATATACATATAAACATACATAACAAATATATATACACACACAAACACATACATTGGTGGTAGGCTGGTTATTGTCTTTTGTTGTTGAGGACTAAAATGGTATCACTATGTTAGAGTCAAGTTACAATGAGTCCGGCTGTGATGGCTCAGACCAGTAGGAGCTTGGAATGCTTGACCACAGGTCAGGCACAAATAGTTGACGTGCACATTTGGAGCAGATTCTCTAAATTTATGCATCTCACCTTTCTTTTGAGCTCCTTCAATTCTGCTTTATTTATAGCACACAGCACCTTCTCTGATGAGGGCATGCCGTGCTGGACAATCCTGTGCCAGTGTCTCCCACGTCATACAATCAATTCTGAAGTTCTTAAGAGAGACCTTGAGAGTGTCCTTGAATCCCTTCCTCAGACCACCACGTGAATGCTTGCCCTGTGTGAGTTCTTCCTTTTAGGCAAGCAGACATTTGGCATTCAAACAACGTGGCCAGCCCATTGGATTTGCCCTCTCTGAAGAAGAGTTTGAATGCTTGGCAGTTTAGTTCAAGTAAGGACCTCAGTGCCTGGTATCTTATCCTGCCATCTTCAGGATCTTCCTAAGACAATTCAAATGGAAGTGATTCAGTTTCCTGGCATGGCTCTGGTATACTGTCCAGGTTTCACAGGCATATAACAATGAGGTCAGCACAATGGCTCTGTAGACTTAAGTTTGGTAGTCAGTCTAATACCCTTTCACTCCTACACTTTCCTTTGGAGCCTCCCAAACACTGATAAATATATATGTGTATATATACATATATACACATATATACATACATACACAAGTGTGTGTATGTATATATGTATATTCACATGCATATATATGTATGTACACACAAATTTAATATATACATATATATCTATGCACATATACATGTATACATACACATATATATGTATACACACATATATGTATATAAATACATGCAGGTATTCTGTATGTGTGCATACACATATAGAAAGAGAGATATGTATACACATATTGGTATGTAGCTATATATAGCAATACTAATACATTTTACCCTACTTTGTAGTCAGTGATTCCTCGTAAAGTGCTGGGGATAAGAGTGAATGGGAGAGATAAAACAATTCAAAATACTATCAATTCTACCCCAACCCTGCCTCTTAGCAGAAGATCTTGGCAATACTTTAATGAAAAGATAGAAGCTATCTAATTCAAGTTACCTAAAGTCCCTCCTTCCTCACTACCAAAATGTTCTTTGTTTTTTATTTCTTCTCTTTTCATCTGCATTCTCAGAAAATGAGGTAGCCCTTCCCCTTGCCAAAGCCAAACTCCTTAACTGTATCCTTGATTGCATCTTTGCAGGGCTCCCCTGGGATCTTTCTCCTTCTCCACATTCTAATTTTCATCTTCAGTATTTCATTTACCTCTGGCTCTTTTTCATCTACCTATTGACATGCTAAAGTATCTAGTATCCTTAAAAAAAAAAAAGCCTTTCTTCCATGGGTGTCACTTTAATTTTCTGAGCATCAATTTCTTCCTCTGTGAAACTGGGATCAGTTAACCAATTAATGAACCAAAATATGTTAATGTGTGGACTTGGAGTCAGGAATCCAGATTCAGTCACTTACTAGCTGTGTGACTCTGGATAAGTTACTTACCCTCTCTGCACCTCATTTCCTCCTCTGTAAAATGAAGGTGTTGGATTTGATGACTTCTAATGTCTCTTTCCACTTTAGATCTTTGTAATGGCAAGCAAAGTGGGACTTTTTGTTTTGCTCTTTTTTTTGGAGTTCTAGTTTTTTTTCAGCACTAAGGTAATCAAGTGCCTTTGATTGAGACTTGCCTTTGTTTGAATCAAGAGTCTTTGATTGAATCAAGAGTCTTTGATGACTTAGTTAAGTGACAAGAAAGTCACAAGACAGAGGACTGACCCTGAAGAAGTGTATATATACTCTGAGGTTAGCATTTTGCTTTGGGGGCTCACCCTCTGGAAGAGTGTTCCTGTGATTTGACCAGACAAGACTCTGGGTAGCCGTTAAGGAGCCTCCCGGCTTTGAAAACCCAGAGGTTAATGCTTCTCTCTCTAGTAACTATGTATGTATTGCTATGGACAGACAGAAGCCCTGTCTGCTGATTTGTGTTATTTGCTCTGTTTATATAATTTCTGCTTGTGTTTTCTCCGAAGTTCAGGGTGCTGACTTTTTTCCCTGAACTAAGTGTATGTATGCTTAATTAAAGTGAGATTGTAAACCCCTTAAAGTTGCTTCCCTTAGAAAAGCAGATCAAAGAACTTTTGCTAGCAGCCCTCATATGTGCTGGTGTTATTGGCCTTACACCTCCACAGCAACTGCAAGTAACATTGCTGTTACAATCTTTGATTCTATAATCTTCACGCACACAGAATTCTGTGCTAGATGCTAGGGGAGATTAAAAGTTTGTATGGCATTGTCCTTCCTTTCAAGGAATTTATAATCTCTTGGGGGTACAAGATACTTAAGAAAGATAATACTTTCCTCTTTTAATTTATGATTTTATTAGTTTGTCTTCATTCGTTGCTTATTGCAATCTGTCCATGCTTCTTCATCTAATGTGATTGTTCATAGAGAGTTTATGAATCTCTATTTAATATACTCTAGCTCATTTACTTCAGGATCTTCCTAAGACAATTCAAGTGGAAGTGATCCATTTTTCTGGCATGGCATGCATTTTCTTACTCTAGCTCAAGGGTTCTTGTCCTGGTCTGTGGATAGATTTGGGGGCGGGGCTGGTGGGAAAAAAGCGATATCTTTATTTTCATTAAACTCTAACTGAAAACGAGCATTTCCTTCAGTTATGAATTTTTTAAAAAAAACAACATTATTCTGAGAAGGGGTCCGTAGACTTCACCAGACTACCAAAGGGGGTCCATGACACAAAAAAGTTAAGGATCTCTAACGTAGATCATTTTTATTTTATTGTTACCAGTACAGATGTTTGCCCACTCCTTATTCATTACAAGATCAACCCACCTCCTTTTCTGGTGATAGATGTCTTTGACAATGTCTTGTGATTAACTGCTTGTTTGCAAGTTGTTATTAGCAATGGGCTATGACCTACATGCCGTTACATTGTCTTTTTGGCCACCTGCAATTTTCATTCAGCTGAGATTGTGGGGTTCCTTGATTTGTATCCATATTGCATCACAGTAAAAATATTGATTGTTTATTGATAAAAGACTAGTTTGGGATCACAAAAAATGGTGAATAATTTTCCATTTGTGATCCTTCCAGGTCTCAGCATCCAATTCTCCTCTGGGCTCAATTCATTGTCCATTTGCAGTGACTGGTTCAGATTATATTTACTAATGTAGTAACTCAATGGATGTAATGTTAATACAATTTGAAGATCTTCCCTGCCCCTTAAAAGGCTTATGTGACCTGCTTTGAACCTGAGTCATATGGAAGCCTGAGTTACATGAGCCTGGGTCACAAGGGTTGTGGTGCTCTCTGGTCCTGAAGAAGTGTATATATACTCTGAGGTTAGCATTTTGCTTTGGGGCTCACTAATTAGAAGAGTGTTCATGTGATTTAGCCAGACGAGACTCTGGGTAACTGTTAAGGAGCCCCACTGGCTTTGAAAAACCCAGATATTGGTGCTTCTCTCTCTGGTAACTCTGCATGTATTGCTTTTGGTCAGTGTATCAGTAAGGCAAGACTCATGGTATCAATGGTGACTATGAATATGCCTGTATAGTTCAGAATTGCAAAGTATAAGAAACTCTTTGAATAGAAGGCAGAAGAAGTAAAACATTTATTCAGTCACCACAGCATCAAATCCCAAAACCAATAACCACAATTTGACATAGCAATAATTGTATTTCAAAACCAATAAGTCCACCTCAACATAACAGCAAGGAGATTAAAACACAATGTCATGGCAAAGAGCCCATCCTGTAACTTTCCCTTCTGCTAGGGCCTTCCCATAAACACTCACTTATGAATTCTAATTGTCTGCTTGCTTGAGTCCTGCCCTCCTCCAGTTCTGAAAGCCCTTGCAGTTCTCAGAGCCCTTCCAGTTCTCTCTCTCTCTCTCTCTCTCTTTCTCTCTCTCTCTCTCTCAGTTCTGTCTTCTTTGCAGCTCTCTAGTCTGCACTCTCCACAGCTCTCTAGTCTTTGCAGCTCCCTAGTCTGAGCTTAATGGCTACCCACAGGGTATATATACTCTGTGTAGGCCTAGGGCTTAGCACCTAGTAGCAAATGGGTGTAGACCTGGGGCTTAGCACCTAACAGCAAAAGGATGTGGGCCTGCCTACAAGCAAGCCTCTCTTAATCAAGCTTCCCTTAACTAGCTCCACCTGAGTCCTCTTGAATGGGTGGGGAAGATCTTTGATCACATTAGCACCACAGTCAGACAGTTGGAAGCCCTGTCTGTTGGTCTTTGCTGTTTGTATTTGCTCTGTTTATATAATTTCTGCTTGTAATTTCTGTTTGTATTTTTTCTGAAGTTCAGGGTGCTGACTTTTCCCCTGAACTAAGTGAATGATATATATGTTTGCTTGACCCCTTTAAAATTGCTTTCCTTTAGAAAAGCAGATCAAAGAATCTGTGCTAGCAGCCCTCCTGTGTGCTGGTGTTATTGTTCTCACACCCCCACAGCAGGAGCAAGTATTCAGTTTCAATTTCTCTCCTTGACTTAATTTTCTTGAGAGTGATTTTCACTTCCTCATTGAGAATACATTGATATAGGCATAGTGGCAGATCTTTTTTCTTTAATATCTGTTTGTCCTCCTTTTAGTTTCATACACAAGTATTACTGAGATGATCTGCTTGGTTGGGTTTCAAGCCAAGTTTTCTTCAGGTTCATTTTCCCATCCACAGTTTTTGCCTCATTTGTGAGGTAATATTGTATATAGTCTTCTATACTTCTCAATAATGTTTTGGAAATAAGCTGATATTCTAAACCGATGTTGCCCTTGATGGGCTTCCTTATTTTGGTTATTTTATAGTGGGTAAACTTATCCAAGAGTTAGAAATAGTCAGAAAAATGATTTCTACTTTTATTCTTTTACCATATTTTAGAGTCTAGTGCTTTCCAAATCTCTCCTTGAATAAAAAAATTATGTATTAGAATGAGGATTCTGAATAAATTTTAAACCCTTGTAATTTCTTAATCTTAAACCATATTTCCAACATTTTTGTCATTGTTTTTTCTTGTATCTACCTTAGCATTGAAGCTACTTACTATCCATGAATATATTAATTTGGTTCAGAAGATTTTTTTTCAAATCATTCATCAAATTTCTCTACTTCATTCTTGGCAACAGATGTTGGTGCTTAAGTTAGAACTCTCTTCATAGTGATCCCTTTGTCCTTGTTCATCATAATGAGCATTGCAAAATAAAATCACTATATTCCATGAAATTATATTTTTATTGTCCTTAATTATACAATTATGTTGCCTTTTCAAGGAGAAACTGTGAGCCATTTTAAATTTTAGGAGTAACTTCTTTGTGTCTTATGAAGAGTCCAAACAGAAGAGGCATTCTTTATCCATGGTGAAGTTTTCCAGAAGCTTCTGTTTGGAAATTATTTTTGGTAAATCCATCAAGAACCTAAACAATTTAAAGCCTACTAAATTGGATCCCTAATTATTCAAAAGAATTTATGTTAAATTTGCATATTGGAAAAATCAGTAGATGAAGAATGCTTATTGACCAAACTATACTATGCCATTGGATGGACAGTAGAATTCATCCTTCAATGAATACATCTTGAATAGACATCATAACTGGACAATGAGCTGGACCCAGAATTGAATAGGAGAAGGAAGAGGAACTGGATTTCATTTTGAAAGCTACATAGTGCTTTTAATGACCCCAAGCTTCTCCTTGAAACTGTCACATTTTTTTATAACAAAAAAATCCTCTTATTATGCTGTATGGTTATGAAGTATAGAATACCACAGCCTCCAAAGAATTCAAATTGCAGGTCACTCAAAGGGCAATGGCGAGGTGCATGGTGGGCATGAGAATTACAACATATTAACACTAAAATATTGCACAGGAGAAGTGGTATGAAAGATCTGAATATATCTCTTATAAGATGAGAAAAAAGTAGCTGGCTTTTTATGTTGTAAAACCATAGGTTGATTGATAGGCAAACTGTGCTCCACTGGTATCCATACAATAGTCAAAGATCTAGAGTAAAGCCTCCAGCATATTGGGAGGATCAACACTGATGAGATTACAGATGTATTTGTGAGAAACGTGGTTTTGGGGATCACTGGACTTCCTAGGCAGGGCCAAAGTCCTGAGGAAGAACCCGTGATAATCCCTAAGGAGGCTGTGCAGACCACAGGACTCCCAGGGGAAGGCCAAGTGGTAGCACCCCCCCCCCCTTAATCTGTGGGGATCACAGGGCTCCTAGGGGTCAGACCCTAAGGAGGACCCAAGTGATGACCCCTTAGAACGGAACGGCGGTAAGATCACAAGGCTCCCGAGACAGGGCCGGAAGACCCAAGTGATGTAGCCTTAAGAAGGCTGTATAGACCACAAGGTTTCCCAAGGGAATCCAGAGTGGTAGCCCTCTTAACACCACAGTGGGGATCACAGGACACCCCAAGGCAAGATCCAGGAGTAAGCCCAAGACGAGCTTCCGCTGCTCATTGCTTCCCTTCACTTGACCTTAGGAGGATCCATGCGATTTGCCCATTCTCACCCAAAGAACTCAGGACCAGAGTGGGTAGAGGAAGGCGTTTATTACACTTCTCACAAGAGTGGGTGTAGTGCTCACAGGAACACTCACACGGATATAGTGGCAGGAGGGGATGGGGTGGGAGGGGGGGGGGGGGGTAACCATTCCCTCCACTCCTGCTAGAGTTATGGTTAGTTCACATTCTTTATTTTTTTACATAGTTTTCCTAGGTTATACAGTTTATATAGGTAAGATAATAAGGGTACAGAAGCAAGAGTGAAGTTAATTAGATTTTCCTTGTCTGAGTTTAGCATTAATCTACATTCCTTACTCCCCTAAGTTCCCTCCTTAACATATGCAAATTATGCAAATCAGTAGGCCTGGACTCTTGACCAAGACCAGACCCTAGATAAGCTTGAACTGGTTCAACCTGGTTCCCCTGACTGCCTTCTCCAAAAGCATGCATACAAGCCTCTGACCTTCACCTGACCGACCGACCTTGAGGCCTGGTTTCTGCTAAAGCTGGGGTGGAAGAGGAGGGGGAAGTATGCCTTCAGTTCTGTGGAAACAAAACTCCTCCTCCCATTTCTTACATATTGAAATAGTGAAATATTTTTCCAGTGATTCTATATGATAACTAGTCATGAAAATCCATAACTTCAATGAATCAAAATTAACCTAAAAGCAAAATGGACAGCTGTATGGAGGAGGTCAGCAGGATATAGCATATTGCTCATGATGGTTGGTATGAAGGAAGGGGCAGAAAATAGATCAGTCAGGAAACTATATAATTGAAAAAAGGAATTCAGTCGCTCTTGGAGTAAGATGAAGGATTGTAAAAAATTTACATCAGTGTTAGGAGTGTCCACTGGGGGATTTCTAAGGCAGATGGCCACCTTCTCTACAACTGTCTTAGACAGGTATCCAGGACACTGAGAGGCTAAGAGATTTGCTCAGTCCCCTAGCCAGTACCTGAGGTAGGATTTCAAACCAGGACATCTTGATTCCAAGGCCAGCTCTCTACATACTGTGCCATGCCATCTTTCTGCAGTACTGGTACCATAAATTATTAAAAGATCTGAGAAGGAATTCTGGTGCATTGAGTCACTCCTTAATAGAGGATTTTCAAGCATAGATAGATAACAACTGAAAAAAAATGAGCAAGTGCGCATTGATTTCAATCTAAGCTGATGGAGTAGCTAAGTTGATAAGATCAAAGATGTGTTGAAGTATTATGTCAGCTGGTGATATTTATAGCAAGGCTACTAATGCGGACATCATTTCTGCTCCCAAATAGTGTTTCAGCCTCATAGTTGTTAGATAAAAATCTCATACAATCCATAGTTAAATTAATGATTTCAGACAGTCTAAAAACTGTGTGATTTCCAGTATCCTCTTCCTTGCTTCTCTGCCACCCTGGGGTAGAAGAGGACCAAGGATAATTTGACATTCTCCTCTGTTTCATGGACTTCCACGGTCAAAGAATTCGTCATTTAGTGTCCACCCATGAGCCTTTACGTACTTAGCTAGATTGACATTTGAATAAGTTTGTTGCTGGGACAGATTGTGACTACAATTCATTACAAAACAATGCTATATGAAAGCTAAGGTTGTTACTGGCCTGATGAATCAGGAAGATGTCTTCGAGTAGAGAGCATTTGCATTGGATTGCTAGGATGCTCATGTTGGTGTCCTTAGATATGGTGTAGTCTCTCTGATGACTTCCAATCTTGCGTCTCCAACTTTCAGACATCTTGAATTTGATGTCCGGTAGACATCTTAAATTCAATATGTCCTAAACAGAACTCGTTATCTTTCTCCTTATTCCCTTTCCCTCTCCTACCTTCCGTATTCGTATAGAAGGCAAGACTCAGGTTCACAACCTAGGAGTCATCCTGGACCCCTCAATATCTTTCACCACCCCCACCATCCCCTACATACAAGTTGTTGCCAAGGCCTTCACTTTCACCTTTGCAACATTTTTCAAATACACTCCCTTCTCTCCTCTGACACTGCCACCACTCTACTGCAGGCCACCATCACCTCATGCCTTGATTATTGCAATAGCCTGCTGGTGAGTCTCCCACTCCAATCCATCCTCCATTCAGCCATTAAAGTGATCTTCCTAAAATGAAGGTCCAGTCATATCATCCCCCCTACTCAGTGAACTTCATGGGCTCCCTAGAGCTTCCAGGAGCAAATACAAAATGCTCTGTCTGGCATTCAAAGCCCTTCGTGACCTAGCCCTCTCCTACCTTTCCAGTCTTCTTCCACCTTACTCCTTGCTACATACTCTGTAATCCAGTGACACCAGCCTCCTGGCTGTTCCATGAAAAAAACACTCCATCTTTCAGCTCCAGGCATATTCTCTGGTTTATCTGCATTTCCTTTGACCACCCTTTCTGCCTTGAGAGGGAAAAAATACCCCAAAACCAAAACCTTGGAGGCCCAAGAAGAGATTTGAGCAGCTGTAGTTCTTTGGCTTCAGGGAACTGCTTGTCAATGAAATAGCTTAAATCTGTTTCAATCCAGCCAAGAAACCAATCTGGAAAGCTACAGACCTCAGGCTTTGAGTTGTTATTTTACTGAAAGAGTTCAATGCTCCTGCTTCAGTGATCCTAGAGTAGCAGAGATGTGACTTCATTCAACAAGAGAGCTGGTAACATATGGTACAGATTGTTCCTTAGAGGAGTCCTTTGGAAGGAAACAAGCATTTGTTAAGTGCTTATTTGTACCAGGAATACAAAACAAGTAAAAAGATAGGCCCTGCCCTCCAGGAACTTACAGTCTGATAGAGGAAGACAACACACAAAAGGGGATTGAAAGGGATGGGGGAGATGAAGAAGACAGAAGGGCAGAAGGTGGCCAAGAACTTAAGTTCCATGAACTCCCCTCTCAATACACCTGTCAAGAATAGGTAGTGTGCCATGTGCTCCTTCCTTCTGTCAGTTACTATTAATATAGTTTTTAGTGAGTGGATACTCTTTGGTTGGATTTCTGCCTTCTCCTCACTTCTCACTATACTTTGATCTCGAAATCCAAGGAACAGAAGGCAGAAAAGGGAAGCTATCCCTTCAGCTCTCCTTTATATAACATGGAGAAAAGGCAACTCTTTTGTCAAGAGTCTGTCTCCTCTGACTCTTCATTAGCAGTCATCTTGGAGGCAGTCAGTCCATGAAGTATCTCAGGACTTACCTTACACATACATTTTCTCATTTTATTCTCACAACAACCTGGTCACTTCAGTAAGAAACTGAAACTCAGAGATGAAGTGAATAACCTGTGTTTACACAGCTAGTAATAGGATAACTTGGATTCACAACTGAAATGTTCTCTACCTACAGTTGTTTTGACCAGGGTTAATAAAGCTTTGTTCTTCTTGATTTGATCTGAAACATTTTGGTTGCCACAATCATTTGTTGCTCAGTTGTGGACAACTCTTCATGACCCCGTACAAGGTTTTCTTGGCAAAGATACTGGAGTGGTTTGCCATATCCTTTTCCAGTGGATTAAGACAAACAGGGGTTAAGTTATTTGCCCAGGGTTAAGCAGTGGGTGTTAGAGGCTTGATTTTCACTCAGGTCTTCCTGACTGTAGGCCTTGTTCTCTATTCATTGTGCCAGCTAGCTGCCATAATAAATAACATACTCTAATTTACTTGAATATGAAAAAAATCTGTCATTTCATCTGTGTAGGGGACTTGAGGGAACTCCAAGTATGGGATTTTCATTTGCTTGTGCAGATTGCAACCCCTCTACGACTTGACATTTAGCAAATTGCTTCATTCCTTTATTACTCAGTTTCCCCATCTGTAAAATTAAGGAGTTGGACAAATATTCTTCTAACCTTGACTGACACCATTTCCCTTAGCCTCCTTTGCCTTCTGATTGGATAGCCAGAGGATGAAATATTAAACTCCTATCAATGACTTCCTTTATAGAGTGTAGAAACTGTACTTTTTGGTCTCACTCTTCTCTGCATTTGCTTCCCTCTCTGGTTTCAACTCTATGGAACGAGATGACCCCATAACTCCAGGATCCCCTCCCCCTTCTTGTCTCCTTTTGTGAGTTGCCTCCCTCATTAGATTGTGAGCTCCTTGAGAAATAGGGACTGTCTTTCTTTTTTATTAATTGTATCCCCAGTGCTTAGCATGATGCCTGGCACATAGCAGGTACTTAATAAATGTTAATTGGATTTTAGATCTAAATTCTACAAGATTGATCCCAGAGTCTGGGGCAGGGTTGAAACTGTAGGTGGTAGTTAAGTGGCCTGTGTTGTGAAGATTAGAGAAATTTGGGGAAGGTCATTGCAATTTAATCCTTTAATTTATACATAAAACATTTCTCAAATATTAAATGAAGCGCACTAATATTGAGAACATTAAATATATCCAAAGGTAAGGCTTTCCAGATCTGTGTGTCCCATGCATTTCTGATTTTCAGGTTAAACTCAGAGTAAATCTCATGTCCTTATGAAATTGTTTTCTTTTTCTGAATTTTCATTGCTCCTCTGATAATTTAAGGGATTATTATTAGGCTGGTGAATTTGGTCTTGGAAACTAATAAATTGTTGGGCTGCCTATCCATCGTATTGGAAATACTCTGCTCTTTGGAAATACAAGGTGTTTTAACATTGAATCTGGCTTTGTAGTTGAGCACAAAGAAGCTTCACCTTCTGAACTTTGTGGAAGCGAGAAATAGAAACTAAGTGATTGAGAGGTGGTGGCTTTCTGGACTTTATCTTCTTGCAGATATCCAGGAAATGAGTAAGGCCTCAATTTAGCCTTAAACTTAAACTCACTAATGTTCCATAGCATGTGACCACAAATCATTTTTATATAGAAATGCTTTTGGGGGCCTGATAGCCCGACACACAATACTTACATAATGCTTCATTTAAAAAAAAAATTTCTGTGGCTGGAGGTCAGATCTGATACCTTTGTATGCTACCAGGTGGTACTGGGAGGAAGAAACAAGCTTGCACAATAGGAAGAGGAAACCATTAATTTTGTCTATCATTCTTAAATTATGAAATCCTGTATGTCCTGTAACTTAGTCTTTCCATATTCCCATGCTAGGTGCTTCAGAGGAAAAAAAAAACAACATTTTTTTACAATCCTGATTTCTGTCTCTTATTTAGAAAGCTTTCGTTTCTAATCTCTATAAATTGATTGTTTTCCTCTTTTTCCTTATTAAGGAGGGAATGGGAAGGAAATAAGCATTTATTTAGTGCCTACTATGTGCCAGACATTGTACTGAGCACTTTTTACAAATGTTATCTCATTTGATCCTTTCAACAGCCCTGTTGGGGTAGGTGTTTTTTATTATCTTCATTTTGCAGTTGAGGAACTGAGGCAGACAGTGGTTAAGTGACTTTCCCAGGTTCACATAGCTACTGAGTGTCTGAGGCCAGATTTGAACTTCAGTCTTCCAGACTCCAGGCCTAGCAGTCTATCTGCTGCAATGCCAGCTGCCTCTTAAAAGAATTAGACTCAAGTGAGAGCCAGATATATGCTTCAAAGTACTATCAGAGACCAAAAAGAAAGTACTACTGGCATGTGGAAATTATAGATTTTTTTCTTAGTATATATTAACATATAGTATAATTTCTGTGTTGGTGTCTTGGGATTCCTTTAGTCTTTGGCCCTTAAGCTTTACAAGGTCTGCCTGCATAGATGGTGTTTCTTATCTAAGGAGTATTTATATTTATCATTCATTGCTTCCATATTTGAATTTCATATGCTCTATAATGAAACGAGAAGATAGATCATTAAACACTTAAAAAAAAAAGCCTGTAGTAGCATTTTTACATCTTTGGGAATGGAGATTAGCATCTTTTGATATGAGAATCACATAGATTCACAAAAAGGGCTTCAGAAACCACCCAGGCCAACCTATACCTGAAAAAGAATCCTTGCTAAAAATATTCAACAAATGGTCACATAGCCTTTATTGGCAGACTTTGGTGGCAGTGAAGGGGAGTCATTGCTCTCTTGGATCCCAAGTAGAACAAGTTGAATGCCTCTTCCAGGGCCATTTTTGATGTTGCACCTCTTTGTGAACAAGTGAGCCAGGAAAATATTAAAGGATGCCAAAAAGCTACAGGCCGGTAACTTTCATCTATCCAGGATTGCCACTCTGATCAACTGCTGTAAATGGAGCTCTTTACATCAATCCAAGAACCCAGTGCTGTGTGATCTTGGGAAAGTCACTTAATCTCAAAAGACCTCAATTCTTATAAAATGAAAGGACTGGATTTAGATCAGGGGTGGGCAAACTATGGGCCGTGGGGCAAATCTGGCCACCGCCTGTTTTTGAACAGCCTTTGAGCTAAGAATAGTTTTTATGTTTTAAAATCCATATTGTATTTAAATACAATAATAGATCCTTGGACTAGATGATCTCTCAAGTCCCTTCCAGCTCTGAATTGATTAACCCTAGGTTGCTAATTTATCTCATTGCTTGTCTTTGGAGCATAAGATGTGGTCTTTCTTATTCATAAAATATAAATTTTCCTCTTAACCCTCCTGCTCCCCCCCGCCCCACCCCCCATTCCTCCCCAATACAACAGCAAGATTTCAGCACTTTGAATTACAGATGTCAAACAGGACCAGACTCTCACCACTTCATTCAAAGGGCAGGGTAATGTGATAAAAATCAGATGCTTTTAGGGGTTTATTGCTTAGCCATTTTTCCTTTAATTTTCCCCCAAATAAATAAAAACACTTGTGTAATCAAAGTAACAATGTGGAGAAATGAATCAAATTAAAACTGTTGTCAGAATCAGTATGTGAAAAATGGAGTTTGCTGTGACCTCAAGTTTGTTTACCACAGGATTCAGGAAAGCTTAGCTCACAAAGGACAGAACTAGTAAGAAATGATTGTATGAAATGTTACGCATTTTCCATTGTGGTACTTAAAGTAGTTGGCCTAGCTGATCTGCTAATATAATGGGTAGGTGCAGAATGTGCTTATTAAAGACATTGAACATTTATTGGGAAATGTTTTAAGAAGATGCTTATCAGCTTGGCACTTTAAAAAGGAATCATGTTTTATATTTTTGTGGGCTACTTGAGTGTATAGGATGCACTTCAAAGCATACTGGAGACAATGTGGTGGAGTGGACAGAGGCCAAAACTTGGAGCTGAAAAATTTGGGTTTAGCCAGCTTGCTCGTTGCGTGACCATAGGAAAGTCAATTCATTTCTCAGGGCTCCAGTTTTTTATCTGTAAAATGAAGGAAGTGGTCTAGACAGGCCCTAAGGTCCCTTCCCACTAAGTTATTCTATAATTTGTTGAAGATTTTGTAATTAGAGGAGGTAGCATGGTAAAGAGCAAAAAGAGTCTCCAGAGTCAGAGGACACAGGTTCAAATACCATCCCCAATGCTTTGACCTTCTGGATCTTCAGTTTCTTTATACATCTGTGGTCTTATGGAGGGAAACAGCAGAAAGAAAATTCATAATGGGTTTGAGGACTCCACTCTGCTATTACCAGTTGCCTGCTGGATGTCTATATGGGTGTCCCGTAATCCTCTTAAGCTCAGTATGTCCAAAACAAAACCTATTGTATATCCTCCTTCAACACCCTATATCCATTCCTCCTCCAAATTTCCTTGTTTTTGTCAATAGCACTACCATCATTTCAGTCATCTTTACAAAAGGGCAGCTAAGTGGCAACGTGGATAGAGTGTCAGGCTTGAAGTTAGGAGGACTCACCATCCTGATTTCAAATCTAGCCTCAGACACTTACTAGCTGTGTGACCCTAGGCAAGTCACTCACCCCTGTTTGCCTCAGTTTCTTTATCTAGAAAATGAACTGGAGAAGGAAATGGCAAACCACTCCAGTATCTTTGCCAAGAAAACCCCAAATGGAATCCTAAAGAGTCTGACACAACAACAGCAACAACCAAACTTTCACAAAGTGTTATACTTGTCTCTTTTTCCTCAACTTCTATATCTAACTAGTCATTTCCTGATTTTTTTTTTCTTTGACTAGAAGCTTTGGATTTTGGCTATGACATTTGTGGGACTTCTCATTTTGAAGTTTCTTTTAGGAGGTGACTGGTGTATTCTATTTTCACTTTGCCCTCTGGTTCTAATAGATCTAGGCAGTTTTTGTTTACGACTTTTTTGAAATATGGTATCCAGGTTTGGGGTTTTGTTTTGTTTTTGATCATGGGTTTCAGAGATCCTGATGATTCTTTTTATTTTTGTTCAGAACTTAACCAACATCAAATAAGATGAACATTTCCATATACAAAGTAAAACAGGAAAAAAAGAAGATTTTATATGAAGCTGTGAATCTGTATTATGAACAGCTTGCTTTTCTTTTTAATTATATAATAAATTCATCATGCTACTATCGAAGCTGTCCTTATTGTGTTTCCTACTGATCTTTTTCTGTTCCCTTCTCTGCATTTTAAAATGCTTCAGTGACCATCTTTTCTTTTTCTTTTTTATATTTTGGTAATCTCATCTCCAGCCCTCTACCATCTTCCCAAATCCTCCCCCATGACAGAAAATTATATTATTTAATTAAGTATACTTCAAGTAAAACAAATGCTCTCACATTGTCCATTTCTAAAAATGTCTCTGCACCTTGTGTTCATCATCTCTTCATAGAGTGATGGTAGGATGTTGTTTTGTTTTTCTTTTAGAAATTGGAGAGTATATGAGGCACTCAATAAATTGGAATGAATGAACTACCTTTATCCTGCTGAAGTGATCCTGAGGAGTGACAGACACTTCTGCCTATGCTGCATAAGCCCAATGTATTTTATCACTGGTCTTTGTGAATGATGTTTTATTACTCCATTGATCAGAGTTTTAAAGTCTTTCAAAGTTATTTTTTTTCTTTATAATACTGTTGCTGCAAATAGTTCTTCTAAATCTCACTTAACATCATTTCTTAAAAGTCTTCCCAAGTTTGTCTAAAATCATCCCTATCATCATTTCTTACAATGCAATTCTATCCCATTATATTCATATGCCCTAATTTGTTCACCTACTCCCCATTTGGTGGGAAGTCTTAGTTTCTAGTTTTTTGCTATAACAAAAAGAATGTACACACATTTAACATATAGGTCCTTTTTGTCTTTCTTTTATCTTTTTGAAAAATAGGATCACTGATGGGTCAAAGAGTTAAGTGATTTTTTTTTGAGCATGGTTCCACACTACTTTCTAGAATGGATAAACCAATTCATAGCTCCACCAAAAGTGTATTAATGGGACTGTTTGAGTCCACAGAAATTGTCCTCTAGCAATTGCCATTTTCCTTTTTATTGTCATTTTTGCCTGTCTGATAGGTGTGAAGAGTAAAATCAGAGCTGTCTTAATTTATATTGTCTTATTAAAATGTCTTGATTCCTCAGATTATTAATTAGATAATATTTTCGTGGTGTTGTTGATAATTTGGATTTCTTGTTTCGAGAACTACCTGTTCACATTCTTTAACCATTCATCTATTGAAGAATGGCTCTTGGTTTTATAGCTTAGCTGGTGTTTCCTTTATGGATTTAGATGCTAAGGCATTTGGAGCATATAAATGTAGTACTGTCGGTGCTTTCCTTGTGAATCCCTCTTTACTTTTTGAATGTTTGTTTTTGTTTTGACATAGCATGATTGCAACTCTTGCTTTTTTAAAATACATGTGTATATGTATATGTCTTTGTGTGTATGTATATGTGTGTATGTGTTTCTTATAAGCAACAGGTTGTGTGTTTGTATTTTCTTATCCAGCTTGGAACTGTTTCATTTTGTTGTATCATTTGATCCATTCACATTTAAAGTTACAAGAATTAGGTTAATATTTTCCTTCATTTGTCTCTAATATTGTTTTGTTCTAGTTACGATTTTCCCCTCTATTTTATTATAAGCATAACACTATGCTTCTTCAGTTACTTTAGCTTGAGTTTTTTTTAAGGTGGTCTTGTCCTACTGGCTCTTTTCCAGAATCCTGGCCTTCTTCCTCCCAATCATTACCCCTTCATCTTCAGAGTTTTATTTATTACGATAATGGACATCTTTGATTTACCCTTTATTTTACTGGTTAGGCATCTTATGTATCTCAGTTATATTCAAGGCTGGCTCTTGTTTTTAGATTTACCATATTAAAAAAATTCAATTTATTTTTATGCTTTACCATTTTTACTTGAGTTCACATCCTGGACTCTGTCACTTACTACTTGTATGACATTGGGAAAGTCATATTTCCTTACACTTATGTGGCACTATTGTAGTGTGTACGTATGTGTGTGTGTGTGTGTGTGTGTGTGTGTGTGTGTGTGTGTGTGGTGGTAATGGTGGCATGGTGCCATGAGGGGATTGGAGTAGATCAGTTTTTAGCTTCAGGTCCCTGAACTTGGTGTTTGTTTTTTTCCTAAGAATTTTGGTAATTGTATTTCAAACTTATGTATTTTGACATACATACATACATATACACACACGTTTAAACTATTCTAAGAGGTTCATAGGCTTCATCACATTGCCAAAGGGGTCCATGACACAGAAAAGTTAAGAGCCCCTCTCCCTCCACTAAATGATGTTCATCATCCCTTCCAGCCAGGGATGTGTTGGTGAGTAGTTAACAACTGGTTCCCTAGAAATAAAAAGAAAGAAAAGAAAAGTATGTATGACGTAGTTTTAAGTTTGATTTGCATTATCAACATTTTCTCCACCACTTTCTTAACAAAACAATAAATCAAACCCTGACTTGTAGATTTACCAATTTCCAAGGTATAAATGCTCACACTGAAGATTAAGTAATCTGCTCATCTCTGTTTGAACTGACACCCCTGTTTCCAGCTCAAAATCCTATGACTCAACAAGTATTTATTAAAGACCTGCCTTGTGCTGGGCATGTGTTAATCACTAGGTCTACAAAGATTAAAAAAAAAAGTTCCTGCCCTCATGGAGCTTACAGTCTTCTCTACATGGTGCCCTCTGGCTAGCTGACCATGACAAGTATACTATCACTGAATAGCTTGGTGATCTTTGGCAACTCACTTAACATTTCTATAAAATGAGTATAAAAATACCTGCTTCACTGAATTCATAGGGTGATTATTAGCATCATAGGAGAATACAGAGGTGAAACCACTGAAAAGAGGAGAGAGTGCAATAGAAATGGAAAGTGGTAATATCACTTACATAAGGTACCCCAGTAGTACCAGGGACTGGAGCTGATAGTTTCCCTGAGGAGAAACAATTCCTTCTTTCACTAGGAATAAAGGCAGGTAAAGGGAGGGTCCTTTTCTCCCTACATATGTAGGGAAAACATATTCCTCAAAATGAAGGGAAGAATCAGGTCTATATTTGGATTTTGTTTTTGTTTTTTCCCCCCAATGTGTGGAATAGAAGCTGTTTTTTTAAATTTTTTTTATTTTTATTTTTTAGAAGCTGTTTTGAAACTGACAGTTTTATGTTTTGCACTTGTATTTGCATTCACTGAGAGAATAAATAGTCCTTCTAATATTTAACTTACAACTGGTTGGAAAACTGAACTGTTCTCAATGTTGGTGCCAAAGATTCAGCTTTCAAAGGAAGGGAAACTATTTGTCATCCTTCTCTTCAAATCCTCCTTCTTACACTGCTGCTTTGTTTCCTCTCTACCTGCACAATCACTCTAGATAAAAGATGTTTAACACAGTCAAATTTCAAGTTTTTCTGTGTGAAGCTTCTCCCCTCCCACCAAAATCCATTTTCTGAATGTAAACACTGGAATTTGCTCCCAGGGACAGCTTGATTTTCACACAACTTATAGATTCCCCTAGTAGAAATACATCAGGAATCTGCTTTTCTTATTTTAGGTCCTCATCGTCATTAGTCTCTTTTAAATTTTTTAAATTAGTTTTTGTTGAAGTCTTCTGGTTTTTTTTTTTTACATCATAGCTATCCCAAGTACCCCTCCCCCTCCCAGAGAGCCATCCCATATAACAAATTGTATTTTTTAGAGGAAAAAAAATCAGTAAAACTGATTGATCTATTGAAAAAAGCCCTAAAACATATACAATGTATAATACTTGTGGACCTCCTACCTCCATGAAAGGGTAGGCTAGGGCTATCCTCATATCTTTTCAATCGGGTCCTGCCTGATCTTTATAACTCACATTAACTTTTGAGTTTTTGGTATGTAGTTAGTTGTTCTTTCTGTTTATATTGTTGTAGTTATTGTGTATATTGGGGGCAGTTATGTGGTATAGTGGATAGAGTGCCAGGCCTGGAGTCAGGAAGACCTGAGTTCAAATTCAGCTTCAGACACTTACTAGTTGTGCAACAGTGGGTAAGTCACTTAGCCTCTCTCTGCCTCAGTTTCTTAGCAAAATGCCTGGCATATGGTAAATATTAGCTATCATGATCGTCATCATCATTATTTTCTGCTTACTTCACTGTGTTTCTTCACTGAATAAATTCATAGAGATCTTTCCATGCTTCTCTGTGCTTATCACAGATATCATTTCTTATGGCACAATAACAGTTTGTTATTCTCATTTTCTGTTTACTCATTCCCCAATTGATGGCGATCTACTTTGTTTCAGTTTCTTTGCTATCACAAAGAGTGCTACTATAAAGCAAATAGCCTCTTCATTGGTTTACTGCCTCCTATCTCTTCTCTCTCCCATTCATCCTCCACATAGCTGCCTTGTTCAAGAAGCTTCAGAGACTCCTCTTTGGCCCTAGGATCAAATACAACTCCCTCTGCCATTTTCATCTCTTTGCAATATGGCTCTGGCCTACCTTTGAAATTTATTTCCTATTATTTCCCATACCTCTACATTCTTGTCAAACTGTTCTCCTCGATGTTCTCCATCCTTTCCTATAGCAGTGCCCTAAGGTTGTCCACCGTAACCGGAAGACTCTGCCATCTTGCCTCTACCTCTTGGAATCTCTAGCTCCTTTTAAGAGTTAGTTTATGTCCCTTCCTCCATGGCCTTTCCTGACCACCCCAGTTCGTTAGTGTTTCTCCAACCTCCTGCCTTTGAATTACTTGTAAGTACAATATAAGCATATATATAATACACACAAAACAATATATATATGTATACACACACACACATACACACAATCTACTTTGTATATGTAACAGATATTCTGAGATGACTGTTCCAACTTCTACTCAAACTGACAACTCTGGTTTCAGAGCATGGCTAGTGTATGCCCTTAGGTTCTAGGTGTAGCCTTAAGAAGTTGGAGGGTTGTTTGTTTAGTGCTGTATAGCTTAGGAGTCCACACCAGTGTGCTTCTCCTCGGGATTATTAATTGTTGTCAGTTAGCCAAACTCAAATAACTTTCAGGAAAGAGTATTTTCTAATATGGCAGAGTAGGAACAGTTGGTTAAAACATCCCCACCCCCCAATCTATGACACTTTCCCACAAATATATACAGAGGTCAGGAAAAATTTAGCTTATGCTAAAAGAGCATATGTGACAAAGAGCAGTTCTCTGCCCTTGGAAGTCTCTTTTTTTGGACTCTTTGAAATATTTCCCTTAGGTATGGTGCAGTTTTCTGCTGGGTTCTTTGTAGAGCTATGAATTTTTATCCAGTTCCAGTCTGTCCTTAATTCCTAATGGAAACAGATGTTCAAAGGATGCTGTTGGACATATGTAAGAAGATGGAAAATTCATGAAGTCCTCCTCTGGGCCCCTCACCAAATGATTCTTCCTCATAGGTGGCTGGTTCTCTGTCCTCTTTGCTGCCAAATGATCACATATTATACTACGTGGCTTGATATTTTATTGATGACTCCTAGGGTATAAACAAGTTTCCTCAGCTAATTCCACCTGATTATGGTACCAGGACATAGCACTTTATCATTTACTTTAGGTGATGTGTGGCCAATTTGATTGACTTACTCAAGTTCCTATGCATTTACACACTCACACAAACATGCATGCTTCTGTGTATATATGTGTGTGTATTCATTTTATATACATATATATATATATAATACATACACACACATATATATGTAAATACACATACAAACATAGACATATATATGTGTATCTACTCATCTATATACACACTTTTATTCCCTTTCCCCCCAGGGCAATATAAACTTATTAAGGACAGTCAGTTCATATTCTTTATACTTGTGTACCTAGAACATCATCTGGAATGTAATAGGTACCTAATAAATACTTGTTGGTTAATCAATTGGCACATAGTACATATTTTAAAAATGCCTCTTGACTTGACTAACAATGATTATTGTTCTAGTTTTTCCACTGTCCTTTACTCATCTTTCCATTATTGGTGAAGAAGCCTTCCCTCAGCAACCACCCTTTGTGGAAAAAGCTTTGTCATTCCACCCACTGGTTTTTGTTCTATTTGAAAAGTCATCCCTTTTTTATTGCCCCTCTGCCTTCTGAATTGTTTTGGCATTCTTACAGTTTTACTAACACTAAAAATTAATATGAGGGAAGAAGTTTGTATATAAAGACTAGCAAAGTTAAATTGCTAAGTATCTATTTCATTGGAGGAGGAATCCGGTGAAAGCTGGGTAGAAAGAACAGTAAAAGTCACTGGTCTGTTTCCCAAAGTGCTCAGTCATTCCTTTCTTTCACCTTTTAATTTTACAACAATCTTTCACATAATGTGAGGGTGAGCTGAGCTGAGCTCAGTTCTACACAACTCTCCTCCTGTTTGGAAGAAGACAGAGCAGCATAAACGGGGAGGTTTATGGTGTTTGGGTGAGCAGAGGATAGGGTTGGAAAAAGAGAATTGCTTCCAGTCCCTTGCAAAGACATTGCGGTTACCGGAGCTACCAGCGCAGGGCATGATGGCAGAAACTTCTTTCTCCTGTGCCTGTGTTAAGAGCCCATTTCCTGGGCTCTAAAGGGATAATTATTACATTTTGTTTCAAATTTACTTATTTGTTTTTATCATTCACTTTCTTTACTTCGAGTTACTAATTTTCTCCCTCCCTTCAGCCCCTCCTCCAGTCATTGAGAAGACAAGCAATAAGATACTAGGGAGATCATTAAAACTATTGAAAACGTACCATATGGACACTCTCCTAGACAAATAGAAGTTAGACAGAACTAGGCTTCAAGTTAGGAAGACATGGGTTCAAATCCTGCCTTATACACTTCCTAGCCATGTGACTCTGGAGCAAGTGACTTAATCCTTCTAACCTTAGTTTTTTCAAGTATAAATTGAAAAGATTGTCTTAGATGACCTCTAAGGTCCCTTCTAGCTCTAAATCTACCATCCTGTTTCCTGCTTCCTCCTGTTCAGTATATTTCTTTTAGACAGTTTCATGTATGCATGTCAATCAGTGACGTCCTTTACACACTATGAAAGTGCTTTCTTTCTGGAGGCAGTGCTGTTCTGACAAAAGAGAGATAAAAGATGCTTCACAATTATATGCACAGACAAGAGGCAAACCAGCCTCCTCTTGGGTTGATTCTCATCAGCAAAAGCCCTAATCTGGCTGACTGTGGTCTGTTCTTCATTTTTCTCCAGCTTCCCAATCAGAAACAAGGTTGATCTGGTGTATTGTTAATGTATTTTTGCTTAATTTGAAGATCTTCCCATCTATTAAGTCACATGGAAGCCTAAGTCACACATGGTAGGAGGAGCTTGCTGAACGGGTGGAACAGAACTGAGAGGAAGTGAGGTGAGATCAGTTAGAGCCGTGGGAGAGAGTGGAAGCAGGCAAGCAGACAGCTGGGATTGTGAGTGTTTGTTTGTGGGAAGGCCTGAGCAGGGGGAAGGGTTTGAGACAGAGCTGCTCCCCGCAGTGATAATGTGTATTAACTTCTTGGTTGCTCTGATGGATTTGGTTTACTGGTGTTGGGATTGGGCTTTCTGGTTGTCTGAATCAATGTTTTGCTTCTGTCTTCTATATGGAGAGTCTGTTATATTTTGCCATTCAGAACCATGCCAGCATATTCATAGTAATAGCAACCCCTGTGAATATTGCCTTGGTGATACACCTGGGATCTCAGGAATCACTGTGGGCCATGGCCAGAATTGGTGAATTCTGGGAGAATCGCATTAACTCACATGAGCGGATAGTAAGAGTCCTTTCAAAGCTATAGGCATAGAGCTCCTTGCTTGCCCAGTGGCACAGGTCTTCTCCTCAGGGGCCCTTGTGTTTCTCAATATTCCTTATTAGTAGAAACAGGCTGTTAGGTCATACAACCAATGTCAAAATATAGCGAGTAAGTTATAGGGGTAAGCCTCCTCTTTAGGTTCGATACTGGAATTCAGAGGTCATTGAATAGTTAACAAAAGGAGGTTTCTTTAGCCCTAATATAATAAAGATATTTAGCTTTGGTAAGTAAGTTCCTCTGTATGGATGGAAGCATGACCAATAAGCAAGTCAGGGTATGACTCACGCGATGGACAATGTCTCTGATCTCATGTAGGTTGACCTTTTTATGTCCATAGGTGACCAGGAAACCACACAAATATAGCCAGAGACTACTAAGAAACTACACTGAGGGAGGCACAGCTTAAGCCTTGCCCACCTCCTGGACAATTCAGTCCAGCTCTGCAACCTTTTAGGGGAAAATCTAGCCTAATTTAATATGGAGCAAAGGAGAATCTCTGGTAGTTATTGATCCTATCACACTGCTTATTGAATCTTAGAAACTTAGTATTAGAAGGAACCTCAGAGGTCATTTAGTCCAACCACTTAGCAAATCACAAATTGTGTCTAGAATGTCCCTAACAAATGGCCTACTAGTTCTAGCTTAAAGACTTCTAGTGATGAAAAACTTACTACTTCTTGAGGCAGCCCATTACATTTTTGGAAAGCCCTAATTTAGGGAATCTCTTATTTTGAGGAGAAGTTTGCCCTCTTCAAAACTTCTGCTTGGTTCTACTACTTATACCTTCCAGGGCAATGCAGAGCACATAGTAGGTGCTCAATAAGTGTTTATTGAATTGAATTCAATTCTATGTGATAATATTTCAAATATTTGGGCACTATTATCTTGCCACCCACTAAATCTTCTCTTCTTTTTTATTCCTCTAATAGTCTTCATATGCTATGTATGTCATAACTTCACTCTCCTAAGGTTACACTCCAGTTCATCAATATTCCTTCTCAACTGTGATACCCAGAATGGGAAATGATACTAATGTGGTCTTGGTCAGACCATAGAGGAATGTCAGTTCTATCTTGGACAGACTACAGTAGGACATTTATTTCCCTTGCTCTGGTCACTAGTCTATTAATGCAGCCTAAGACTGCAGCAGCTCTTTAGGCTACTTCTTTATACTGTTGATTCAACAACTTGTAGTTCACTAGAACCTCTAAAAGTTCACTATAATCCCTCATCTCTTATCCCAGAAGAGGGATTTGGCAGTTCGGTTATTGAGAATCCTTTAGCTATGGGATTAGATGGTGCCCCATTAGATTTGTAAACTCTTTTGCTTCTTATATATCCCCAGCACTTAGCACATTGCTTATCACATAGTGGACACTTAATAGATGTTTATTGGTTGATAGACTGGTTTCTCTTCTTCCCCATTCACTTTCATGCACTCAAATTTTCTTTGCCCCAGTATGTGTTGATAGTTCCCTTTGTGTTTGTATCTATGTAGAATACATCATTGACAAGCACACAGTTTCCAGAAAGGCAATGAAAACCTTTTATTCTGCTATGGAGGTTCACGAAGATGTGGTGTCTGGGTGGGACAATTGATACTACAGAGTATTCTGAAACCATAATATAATCACATCCATAACATATATTTAAGTAGAAAAAACTGAATAAAAGGAGTTTTCCTCCATGATTTTGCATGATATTCCTAGGGTCCTAATTAGTGGGGATGCCTCTTTGTGTAGAGGACCTCAATAGTGTTTTTCCCCTCAATAAGGATTAGCTTTCCCTAAAAGACAACAAAGCTGTGTCTGGGCTTGATTGGCCTCTGCCTCCCTTGAGGTCTCATCCTAGTCACCAAAGCGCATTAAAAAGTCCCACTCACATAGACTTAGGGCCTCTCTGATGAGTTTGATTTCTGTAGACCTTTCTCGTTACTATATACTGCCTGGTTCAACAGATGTTTCTATTGAGAGACAAGGAATACTAGGTACATTAAAACTAAGTGCCACTGGACCCTTATTGTATTTCTTTGCTGTATTAGGGCAAAGTAATACTCTTTCTGTTAACTGTTCAATGACTTGTGAATATTTGTTTCATTTCAACATTGAACCTGAACATGTGCCAGCATGAAGCCCACCTCTAACAAAGGGGTAAGCAGAGGCCGTCCAGAATTCATGTTTCATTATGTTGTTGTGGCACTCTACAAGGAAAACAAAATCAGGTTTTTCATTTTGTAGGGAATCTCTACATTGTTCAGTCTTCTGTTTTTTTATTGATGATTAGATTTCTGACATGCTATAAATTATTGATCTAGAGTTGGAAAGGACCTTAAATATCTTTTAGTCTAGTTTTCTTATTTTATGGATGAAGAAACTTTAGACTTACAAAGGATAAAAGATTTGTCCAAGTAAAAGTACTAAGTGTCAGAGGTAAGACTTGAATTCAGGTCCTCTGACTCCAGACTCAATGCCTTTCAACTATGTTATTCTGCCTCCCTAGGAGGATATCCTCCCTCTAGGAGGGTAGAATAACACAGAGAGCCACAGATATAATGACAATCTGCACTTCTCCACTTCCATACTTCTAGAATACTTTCTCACTAGAGTCATGCCTCCATGGCTCAAGGAACATGGAAATAGAAAGGCTAAGGCTTTTTGTTCCCATGCCAGGAACAATCTGAGAATAAAAAAAAGTATATGATTCTTAACGGTAAACCACATTTTTAGTGACATAATTTACTGAAATGTGCAGAAAGAAAAAAGATTGGGCTGTGTTCATGGTTTGTTGATTATGCATATGGTGACTGGATAGGGTTCATTCTCTAAGAGGGAGTTAAACTTCCTTTCCTTAGACTCTTTAGATCATTATATCCCTATCCCAGAACCCTAGGGATGATATCCTTAAAACTTAGGTTTGGGCTCATATCCAAATTCTTCCCAAAGAGTAGAAAAGGAACTATATGAAATAGGTATGGGACAAGAATTTTTTTTTTTATTTAATAGATTTAGTTTTCAGCATTGATTTTCACAAGAGTTTGAATTACAAATTTTCTCCCCATTTCTACCTTCCCCCCCACTCCAAGATGGCATATATTCTGGTTGCCCTGTTCCCCAGTCAGCCCTCCCTTCTGTCACCCCACTCCCCTCCCCTCCCCTTTTCCCTTTCTTTCTTGTAGGGCAAGATAAATTTCTATGCCCCATTGCCTGTGTATCTTATTTTTTAGTTGCATGCAAAAACTTTTCTTTTGTTTTTGAACATCTGTTTTTAAAACTTTGAGTTCCAAATTCTCTCCCCTCTTCCCTTCCCACCCACTCTCCCTAAGAAGTCAAGCAATTCAACATAGGCCACAAGCATATCATTATGTATAACCCTTCCACAACACTCATGTTGTGAAAGACTCACTGTATTTTGCTCCTTCATAACCTACCCCCCTTTATTGAATTTTCTCTCTTGACTCTGTCCCCTTTCGAAAGTGTTTGTTTTTGATTACTTCCACCCCCATCTGCCCTCCCTTCTATCATCACCCCTTTTTTTATCTTCTTCTTCCTCCTTTTTTCCTGTGGGGTAAGTTACCCAATTGAGTATGTATGGTATTCCCTCCTCAGGTCAAATCTGATGAGAGCAAGATTCACTCATTCCCCCTCACCTGACTTCTCTACCCTTCCTACAGAACTGCTTTTTCTTGCCACTTTTATGTGAGATAATTTACCCCATTCTATCTCTCCCTATCTCCCTCTCTCAATATATTCCTCTCTCATCCCTTAATTTTGTTTTAATTCTTTTAGATATCTTCCCTTCATCTTCAACTCACCCTATGCCCACTCTCTCTCTCTCTCTCTCTCTCTCTCTCTCTCTCTCTCTCTATATATATATATATATATATATATATATATACACATACATATATACATACATGCACATTCACATATACACATATATACATAAACATACACACACACACACACACACACACACACACATATATATATATATATATGAATATTCCCTTCAGCTACCCTAATACTGAGGTCTCATGAATCATACACATCATCTTTCCATGTAGGAATGTAAACAAAACAGTTCAACTTGAGTAAGTCCCTTGCAATTTCTTTTTCTTGATTACCTTTTCATGCTTCTCTTGATTCTTGTGTTTAAAAGTCAAATTTTCTATTCAGCTCTGGTCTTTTCACTGAGAAAGCTTGAAAGTCCTCTATTTTATTGAAAGTCCATATTTTGCCTTGGAGCATATCAGTTTTGCTGGGTAGGTGTTTCTTGGTTTTAATCCTAGCTCCAATTGACCTCCAGAATATCCTATTCCAAGCCCTTCGATCTCTTAATGTAGAAGCTGCCAGATCTTGGATTATTCTGATTGCGTTTCCACAATACTCAAATTGTTTCTTTCTGGCTGCTTGCAGTATTTTCTCCTTGATGTGGGAGCTCTGGAATTTGGTGACAATATTCCTAGGAGATTTCTTTTTGGGATCTATTTGAGGAGGCGATCGGTGGATTCTTTCAATTTCTATTTTGCCCTGTGGCTCTAGAATATCAGGGCAGTTCTCCTTGATGATTTCTTGAAAGATGATATCTAAGCTCTTTTTTTGATCATGGCTTTCAGGTAGTCCAATAATTTTTAAATTCTCTCTCCTGGATCTATTTTCCAGGTCAGTGGTTTTTCCAATGAGATATTTTACATTGTCTTCCATTTTTTCATTCCTTTGGTTCTGTTTTATAATATCTTGATTTCTCATAAAGTCACTAGCTTCCACTTGCTCCAACCTAATTTTTAAGGTAGTATTTTCTTCAGTGATCTTTTGGACCTCCTTTTCCATTTGGCTAATTCTGCCTTTCAAGGCATTCTTCTCCTCATTGGCTTTTTGGAGCTCTTTTGCCATTTGAGTTTGTCTACTTTTTTAAGGTGTTGTTTTCTTCAGTGTATTTTTCAGCATTTTTTGGGTCTCCTTTAGCAAGTCATTGACTTGTTTTTCATGGTTTTCTCACATCCTTCTCATTTCTCTTCTCAATTTTTCCTCTACTTCTCTAACTTGCTTTTCCAAATCCTTTTTGAGCTCTTCCATGGCCTGAGACCAGTTCATGTTTTTCTTGGAGGCTTTTGTTGTAGGTTCTTTGACTTGGTTGACTTCTTCTGGCTGTATGTTTTGGTCTTCTTTGTCACCAAAGTAGGATTCCAAAGTTTGAGACTGAATCTGGGTGCGTTTTCACTGCCTGGCCATATTCCCAACCAACCAACTTGACCCTTGAGTTTTTCAGTGGGGTATGACTGCTTGTAGACTAAAGAGTTCTATGTTCCAAGCTTGGGGGGATGTGCCAGCTCTGCCACACCAGCACTCTTCCTTCCCCAAGAACCCCCAACCTGGACTGGGCTTAGATCTTCAGCAGGCTCTTCACTCCTGCTCTGATTCGCCACTTAATTCTTCCCACCAGGTGGGCCTGGGGCAGGAAGCAACTGCAGCTGTACTTCTGTAGCTGCTCCACCTCCGCTGCCCTCGGGGCAGTAGCCGAACTGTGAACTCCTTCCACTCCCGCAGCTTTTCCCATTAATCTTCTCTGTTGTCTTTGGTGTTTGTGGGTTGAGAAGTCTGGTAACTGCTGCAGCTCACTGATTCAGGGTGCTAGGGCACTCTGCCTGGCTCCTGGTCTGGTTGGTCCACATGCCCATGCTGGGCTCTGCTCCGCTCCACTCCACTCTGCTCCCAGCTCCGTGTGGGATAGGCCTCACCCAGAGACCATCCAGGCTGTCCTGGGCTACAGCCTTGCTTCCCTCTGCTCTTTTGTGGGTTCTGCAGTTCTAGAATTGGTTCAGAGCCATTTTTTATAGGTTTTTTGGAGGGACTTGGGGGGGAGCTCATGCTAGTCCCTGCTTTTCAGCCGCCATTTTGGCTCCACCCAAGTATTTATTTTCTATAGACAAATGAAGCACTCAACAAAAACCCTCACAATTATGCCTTGACAGAAAGACAAAACATGATTCAGTAACTCAAGTTATATCTACTGCTATACTCTACCATGAGCCTGATACCTCATCAGAATATAAATCAGTTTGTTTAACTGCTAAGTAGACATTATTACATTTCACTTAAAGTCTTATACTGTCTTTTCAAAGTCCATGTCCATTGACCAGACCAAGACTTAGGCTTCCCCTCTTATCGAGAGTTGTCTTCTCTGATGCTTGTGACCATTCAGCTGCACTAGATGGACCCAAGACTTCTGGACTTCTCAGTTTTTCAAAGTGGCCTCTATACTTGGACACATACATGTCGAGGTCAGTGTTTAGTCACCTATTCAGGAAAGAAAATACAAAGTAGGGAAGGCAGTCAGGGCCTAAGCTCACCTACTTGAGTCTCTTGGCTCTTACTGCTACATGGGAATGGTTGCTATGATGCCACCATTGACAAGTTCAACGGTTACTGACATACTCCAAAATTGGGAGGAGAAGAAAGACTAACTGAGGATAAGCCACTTCTTTTAAAGGTCTACTGGGTCACTGGCTCAATGACTTATGAAGGTATTGCTTCATCATCTCAGAGTAACAGGGTACTTCAGTGCTGAGTCAGAGAGCCAGAAGTAATTAGAGGCTTCATCATCCCTGGAGTAGTGTTGAACCACTCATGGTTGTCTGGAATCAGGATGGGCAGCTCTCTCTCTGCTCTGTTCAACTCCCAGTAATGTATGATTGTAGAAAGGTGTAAGCTGGTCAAGGATTTGGTAAGAGTGAGGGATGACAGAAACACAACCTGAACGTTCTTCTAGAATCTACAAAATCTGAAAAGATCTAGAAGAAAGCCTCTAGGACATTGGGCTCATTATATGTGTAGGATCTATGGAAAAAGGATAGGTCAGAGTAAGAAGGCATGGATGAGTTGTGATTTGTATTAATAGAGGGAGGACTCACAACTCGGAAGCCACAGATCCATTAGAGAAAGCTCTACGGGAAGACAACTCTTAACCCCTTAAACGCAAAAGTTGTGGGATTTGAAGCCAGCAGCTGTCTGACCCAAAGAATGAGAGCTGGACAGGGTTTGTTTTCACACAAGATTCAAATTAACTTCAAGTGTTCTATGTAGTTTATTCCTCACTCCACAATGATGTTGTTACTGCTTGTTTCCATCATTTTTTTTTTCTGTCTTAATCCTGGTATTTTGATTCCCATATCTGTTTACTAAACAGTGAACTGAATGTCTGATCTCTTATTTCTCCCCACTTCCCCCACCTTCTACATATCCCCTCAAGCAAATTAAAGCTTTTTTTTGTGTGTGTGTGTGGCACATCTAAGTTGCCTGGAAATTACAATTTACAGAATTTTACGGGCTTTGGTATGAAGTCATTTAGAGTTTCAGTGATTACATTTTCTTTCTTGCTGAAAAAGTTTCATTTTCCCATAAAAAAATTTGCAAGCCAAGAGACTTTCTGTCTCCATTGTTCTATAAGAAATAGGTAAGCCTGAAAATGTGGTTACTATATAAACATAAATTTTATTTCTTTCCTGTTGTTTCCTTTAGCACATGGAGCATGGCCTCTGCTGTGTCATAGCAGAGTTAATTAAGAACTTAGCTATTAAGTGTAAATCATGTTGTCTGACCAGGAGGTTCTGTAATCCTTTTTTGCTTATATCATGGCTCTGGAGCATTTTAAGCAACATAAAAACAGCCAACTAAACTTAATATTATGATAAATAATCCCCTTACATTAAAGTTATATTGTGGGTGTGTGCTTTGAAGTATTTCAAGGCCGTATATGGGTCTATAGTCTGTTAATCCTTTTCCGACTAGAACTTTATGGCTATATAACAAGGCAAAATCACCCTGAAAAAGAAGTTAGAAACTAAAATAATAAAGAAGATCATAGCCAATTGAAAATTCAAGGAGACTGTCAGAGGGCAAAAGGCAATTATTTGAGTTGGAATATAGCCAGATATTGCCAACTCATCCCTGCAAATGGCGGCATACAACTTTGACAGTTATCACCTTCCCCTGATCCATTATTGATTGCTGCTTTGGTAGCAACATTTCTTGTGGTCACTGTCTCTCCTTCTGTGATCTTTCATTCTCAGACTGACCAGGTCAAACGTTAACTGACTATCCTCTCTAATAAGTAAGGAGTTAGCTGTCCAAAAACCCCAGAGTCAATCCAACGGATTCTTCTGTTCCTTTGTGGGGGAGTGAATGAAGGCATGGGAAAGGTGTTGGAAGGAGAATTAGGAGAGAAATCACAAGCCAAATTACTCACAGTTGCTATATATCTTAATCTGCCCCAGACCGAACACTGCCAAAAGGATGGCCCATGCATCTTTTACAACAGAACACTTGTGGCTGTGAAGGGGATTGGAGTAGCTGATTTGCTAGGGTCCCTTTTAGTTCTGATGGTCTGACTTGGGGAATGTTGTGCCATGCATATAATTGTCATTGGCTTGCTTACTGGCAAGAATTTTTGTCCCTGCATCACAAAGTGACCATCTCAAAACTTTTCTGGCAGCAGCCACATTGGTTTCTTTTAGTTAGACTACTAAGAAACACAGCAAAAGGCTGAAAGAAGCTGTCTTGAGATGCCAGTGTTGCCAGCGCTTCTCCTGGGCTTAAAAGGGAGAACAGAATTGGATCAGTATGAAGCATGTAAAGTGTACATGTTAAGAATTCAGGTCAGATGCTAATGTATTAGACTGTTTTTCTGCAATAGTGAATCTTTAATTCAAAATTTAAGCAGTAATAAAAATGGGCATGAATTGCCTATATCAACCACATCTCTTCAGAATTCAATCACTATCAGTTGTCCTCAGGGACTAAGAGTGAAATAAAAAGGCACATTTCTTTGAGTTCTAAGTGATTTGATAGACAGTGAAGAGGACATCACTTACTTGTGTATGCATAGACTATGAACAAGCAGGAGATTAAGGGGATCAAAAGCTTCAAACTTTGAGGAGGAAAAAAAGTCTGCTGTTTAGCCAGGGGTAAAAAAACTATAACAGTAAGACTACTTTTAAAAAGGAACTTTAAAAGTATAGAACAAGCAAAAATAAAAAAAAATTACTGCATACAGACAATAAACAGAGGGATGCCTTCTTGCAGTCTTTCTGTATTAGTAAGTAGCAAAAGAGTCACCATCTTTAGTTTTCTGTTTTTTTAAAATAAAAACCAATGAAAAAATTGTTGTGGTATATGTTTGTCATCAACTTGATTCCCAAAATGAAAAAAGAGGATTTCCTGAGTAGATGGTAAAATCCAACTCAGCAAAACAGCTTTTATTATTTCGAATTCTGATTTTTGGTTAACATGTATATTTAAATTAAAGTCTGCTTTAGTTAGAAGGTAGTTCAATTGCAAATGGGCTGATCAATAAGCAAAATGACAGATGGGAACAGGTAAGGTTCAGAGAAAATTTTGATATAGATTTTGAAGAAGAATAGCAAGCACACATTTTGAGGTTTAAAAAGTGAATTCAGAAACAGTTGCCTGGTTTGGAAGTAACTAGAATACCAGGTTAAAAAGGATGGTTTTTGAGTGGAAGATCATATATGTATATATCTCTCTCTCTATATATATACACATACATATAGATATATACATACACATTACTTTGTAATCTACATTCTTAAGTTCTGGGCCTTTTTCTTGTTTCCTACATTATGTGTGATTCTGGGCAAGTCACTTAACCCTCTTTACCTCAGTTTCCTCATCTGTAAAATGAGCTGGAGAAGGAAATGGCAAACCACTACAGTATCTTTGCAAAGAAAACTCCAAAGTGGGATTACAAAGGGTTGGACGTGACTGAAACCACTGAATTAAACAAGATATTATGGTATTTAGAGTTTTTTATCTATCATGTTTTTCTATAGTGTTTCAATTATGTTAATAAATCTTGTCTTCGAGTTCTTAAGATCATAGCATTATAGATTTTGAATTGAAAGGACTGCTGAGGCCATCTAGTTTAGTTGCCTTATCTTACACATGAAGAAACTAAAGCTCACAGAGATTGCTACTTGCCCATTATCGCCCACAGAGCTAGTGGTATCAAAGGCTGCCCTGGAATACAGATCTTTCTAACTCCAAGTTCATCACTCTATCTACTAGGCAATGCTGCCTTTCCACTTTGGCTTTCATAGAATTCATGTTTTCTTTTAAAGTTAGTGATTTTGTTTTGCTTTTCTGACAATTTTTCTTATGCTTGTATTTTTTGAGTTCCAAATTTCTCACTCTCTTCAGAGCTTCTACTCTGTTGTTTATTTCCATTAATTCTGCTTTGAGGGCTTGGATTTACAACCCAGTTTCTATCCTTACATCTTGCTATAAAGGCTCTATTTTTCTTTTAAACCATTTTGAAGTTTTTTGATGTTTAATGATCTCTGGGGAATCCATAGAATTCTCTTTTTCACTGAAGATTCTTGGTTAATTTTTTTCATACGACATTTGTTCAATCTTTTGATTATTTACTTACTTTTTTTTTTCAGGAATCTCTGTTGGTTTGTCCACATGGGGAACAAGTCTTAAACCCAATTATTCTCTCTTAGGCTTTTTGTCTTTCCAGTTCTTTAAAAAAAAACCAAAACAACAAACTTCTCAGTTGTCTCTGGCTTTCCTCTTCACTCCTGACACCTCCTCTTTCTGTTTCTGTGATGTCCTTTTTCACCATACAGAGCCCTGAGTATCCTTATCCTAGAGCCATGATGAGAGGACTAATCTTAGTTAGGTTTCTAATCCCTTTCCCTCAAGCATAGAAGCCCTTTTTCTGTCTAATCCACTCTGTATTGCTATGTTTTCCACACATCCCAACCTCTCAACACAGTTAGACTCCCTCTTCTTCAAATGGCTGGGCAAAAATCAGTATCTTATCTTTCTTAGAGCATTTCTATGTGGGGAAAGAGGAAGTCAGACTGAGTCACTACAATAGGATAGCCTCACAGGGAGTTGCACAGTTGTATTCTGAAACACACATTTGTGAAGTTACATTGGATGGGCTCAGAGAATGGGGAGGACTGAGGATGGGCATCCAGTCATTAAGACTGGAACCTTTAGGTGTTTAAGTTCTCTATTGTTATTGAAGTAGGCTTTTTAATCTCATGTAGTATTTCTATCTTCTTATTTAATAAATTTAAGAGGAAACATGGCATAGTAGATACGGATTTGGCCTATGGATTTAAGCCCTGTGTCTGATATATGTTGACTTTGGGACCTGGGCCAAGTCATTTATTGTCTCATATGAATTGGTGAAGGGGAGTTCCTCAATGGGAGTTCCTCACACCAATGAAATCATATGTACAGTTTAACAGCAACAAAGAAAAACCAAACTTAGAGTTAGAACCTATGTATTTTGTTTTTATTATTGCTCCTAGCTATCAGTAGTGTACTAGGCAGCCTCAGTCTGGAGATAAGACTTTCTGTGTAGTGCCATGAAAGAGTCAAAAGTCCTGGATTAGAAATCTATTTGCTCATTGTGGGCTATGTGACTTTGGTCAAATCACTGAGTCTCTCCGAGTCTCAGTTTCCTTATATGTAAAATGAAGGGATAGGATTGGGATACCTAGGTGATTTTGTGGGTTTTTTTTGGTGGGGGTGGGGAAAGGCAGGGCACTTGGGGTTAAGTGACTTGCCCAAGGCCACACAGCTAGTACATGTGTCAAGTGTCCTTCTGACTCTTAAAATCCTATGGTCCTATGGTGTTCAAATGCAAAATGTAGGCTCACCAAAAAGACTATTTTATGGAGAACTCACACAGGGCAAGCATTCACATGGTGGTTAGAAGAAGCGATACAAGGACACTCTCAAGGTCTCTCTTAAGAACTTTGGAATTGATTGCGTGACATGGCACAGGACCACTCAGCATGGCATGCCATCATCAGAGAAGGTGCTATGTTCTATGAGCAAAGCAGAGTTGAAGCAGCTCAAAAGAGATGTGAGATGTACAAATTTAGAGAATCCACAACAAATGTTCACATGGACTATTTGTACCTGACCTGTGGTAGAGAATTCTGAGGTCATATTGGTCTGATCTGCCACAGTTAGACATACTGTAACTTGACTTTAATATAGTGATGTCATTTTGGTCCTCTTTAGGAATGAAGGACAACAACCAACTGATATCAGATAAATCTACCAAATTCTCAGTTCCGGCAATGGAATTCACTTGCCCCAAAGTCTGCAATGACTTCCTACTGCCTACTGGAAAAGTTCAAACTCTTACCTTGACATCCAAGGCCTAATTTATTTTTTGAGCCTTGTTTCCTACCAGTCCTTATGTAAATCTTCACCTCTGGACAGCTTGCTTCACTCACTGACCTCCACTTTACCCATTGAAGTCCACCTTTAAATCTACTGCCTCCATGTTTTTGCTTATGTTGGTTCACTCTCTTAGAATGTCCCCTGCTTACCTAAATCCTACCTATCCTCCAAGGCTCAACCTGTCTCACCTCTTCTCAGCTCACCTCACTTTCACTCTACCTTACTTTACTTTTTCTTGACCCCCTTACCTTATCATCTCAACCTAAGGCTCCTCTTTTTTTCCACTTTTTCTTTCCTTGGATTAACAGTATTATAACTCCTTCCTTAGAGGCCATCATGGATTAGTAAAGGAAAGGTTTGGTGGGAATGAATTGTAACGAGGAGATGATGAGTTAGTCTGTCAGCAAACATTTATTAGCCACCTATTATGTCAATCAATCAATGTTCTGAGCTCTGGGGATACAAAGAAAAACAAAAGACAGGCCCTGCTCTCAAGGAGCTCCCAGTCTAATGGAGGAGACAGTATGTAAAGGACTATGTACAAGCATACTATATACAAGATAAATGGGTTATAATCAACAGAGGGAAGGCACTAGAATTAATGAGGTTCTGCAAAGTCTTCCTCTAAAAGGTAGGATTATAGTTGGGACTTGAAGGAAGCAGAGATGAGGGAAGACAAATGGTAGAAAGTGATAAAAAAAGGTTAAAGGGAAGAGTGATAAAATGGAGGACAGAGGACTGGAAAGTATTGATTAACTAAATTTAATAATTGATATAAATGCTAGATATAGACAGGATGAGTCAGAGGGATAGGAGAGAGCTGATCCCAAGAGAAAGTGTAGTGGCCAGATATATACTGCAATTAAGATTTTCATTAAAAAAAAAAAGAATTGTCCTGTATAGTAGTGAAGGATGAGGTTATTAGATCTGAGAATAATTTCAGCACTGACTAAAAGTGATATGCAATAGAATATATTCTCAATGTATAGCAGAGTTCCCAGGGCAGAAGTTGCTCTAGAGCTCCACAATTCCACAAATGGGTAGCAACCCTAACTGTATGTGTATCATGGTTCTAGTAATTGGATAATTACCATATTCTCTTAGTCTTCTTGTTCCATCCACTTGGTGGGACCTGTGCCAACTTTCATGAACTTTCCAGTGTAGGCTTTGATCAAGTCCCACACAGCTCTACCTTATCATTAGAAAAAATTATATAACACAAGTTTTTCACATGCCATGTGTTCGTCACAGTCTGCCTCCAATATTACCAGAGCTAGAGTCTCAGGTTATAATTTTGAACTTCTAGGACCACATGCAATATCAAGGCTATAGTGTTTGCGACTAAACAATATACCAGAAACTCATAGTAATGAGTTTGTAATGGAATGTGGCTAGACTTTGAAAGCTTGGCTTTTAGAGTTTGTAGATATCTAACAGAACCTCAGTTTTTGTTTCCTCTAAAGTTCCTTCTCAGCTAACTGAATAATGCCCAATTTTCCACTGAAGAATTAAGGGTTGAGAATCTTTGACTGAGGAATATGCTTTTGTAAGACCAATGCTTACATAACTGAACTATTTTCCTTCGTGGTTGTCTTGATTACTCTAACCTCTGAGCTTGCCTTTCAAGTCACAAATTTTATCTAGAAAATGCTATATTTTCAAGATCTCTTAAGATTCATATAATATGTGATTTTATTCACTATTCAATCAGCATAAAATCCTATGAAGTATGAAATGAAGTAGGATTTTATCACATTTTTCATAAGTAGGAGAATTTTCAATGTATTTTTATCACCAGAGTACTATGGGTTCCATAGCACTTTAGCTACTATTTGTTTTCAAAAATGAAAGTAAATTGTAATCAATATTTACTGTAAGTGAACAGGAGGCAGGTCAAGAAGCAGTGTGTACAGATGGATCCTCCTATAAGGTAAAGATTGAAGCCCAGTTATGCTTTCAGCTCTGCATCTTAAATGACAGATATTTTGTGGCCACAGGGCTACTGGACATTTCAAATGGTCTAAACTTTGTTTTAATATGGAATCTTAGGTAACTTGATGTGATTATGAGATTATTTTCCCTACAGGTTCAGTAGAGTGTGTAGCTCTCCTCCTTGGTTCCTTTTTCTTTATTCTATAAATAGTGGGTGAAATGATTTTAAAGAATTGTTTTTTGGTCTGAATTCAGCATTTTGAGAAGCAAAATGTCTAAAGCAGCATTTCATTATAGTTAGAGGTCTCTATTGAACTTTTCATATTATCATAACTTTAAAACACACATTGTATTTTCCTGTACCCTGAGCTCTAGGGAGCTGTTTATATTCAAGAACACAAAGGCATCACTTTTCTAAGGGGGAAAAAACCAACAAATAGCCCTAGCCCTGCCTTCCTGCTAAGCCTCCTTCTTGTTCTCCTCAGGTTGTACCTGTAGCTATCTCAAGGAGATAATCCATTTCCTGAAGTTAGACACTCAGCTTCCTTAAACCACTCAGGATCATAAGATCAAAGGACCTCAGATTTATAGCTGGAAGGGCCTCCAAAGCCATCTAAATCTAATCCTTTTATTTTGCCTCTGAGGAAACTTAAGGATGGAGAAATTAAATAGCTTGCCCTAAAGTGCCTCAGGTACTAAGGGGCAGAGGTGAGATTAGAACCCTGGTGTTCAGACTCTAGAACCACTGCACTGTGAAGCAGCAGCAGCAGCAGCAGCAGCAGCAGCAGCAGCAGCAGCAGCAGCAGCAGCAGCAAGTGGTGATATAAGCAAGGGGGATTTGTAGATCCACTCCTATTGCGCCTGTCCCTTTCCCTGGAAAAACCGGGGTATGCTGGATCCAGCTCTCACTACAGATGGATATGTAAATTTTCAGTGTAAGCATTTATACCTTAAAATTGCAGTTGCTATAAATCAAGGCTTGATTTATTGTTTCATTGATTGCCTTATGAAACTGTTAATAATGCAGTTTAAAATTAGAAGTGAATGTGTATACATTTTTTTGTTTTCCTGGAGAGCCTAGTTGTTAAACATTTAGTAGAACACCTCTGTACTGTTTTATACACATTGTTTGAGCTCGGCAGTAGGACAGTAGAAGGCTCAGGGAATGAAGTCATCACCAGATTGTAGACCTTGTAACTATAGGCTAATAATAATAAAAATAATAATTATTATTCTATTATATCATAATGTAACATTATTAGAATGATAAAAATCATAATAATTGACATTTATGTGGCACTTTAAAGTTTGCAAAGTGATTTTCATCCATGATCTCATTTGAGTCTTCCCAGATGCCTGGGCAAAAGCACAGGTTCCTCGTGTAATTTTAGGGGTAACAGGGAAGTCATTCTGTCCTCCACCTCTTGCCCCACCAATAACTACCCCTTAAATTTTCACTCTCAGGGTTTCATCTCTTTCATTTAAAGCTTTGTTGCCTATTAAAATTCAAACACCACTGGGAACGGTATTAGTTTATTTTAGTTAAATTGAGTTCAATAACTATTTATTCAGCACCTTAAATTGTGATTCATTGAAAGCTAATATGAGTCATCTGATAAGGTCAGAGCTTTGCTTTCTCCAAATAGATGATTCACTGTGAATCCCAGCTGAGGAGTTAGAAATGTAAAGAAAGACTGATTCTGAGAAGGAAAAAAAGCAAACCTTGAAGGAAGTTTCTTTGAAGGTTGTGACTTGCATCTTATGTGATGAACAGAAACAGCAAATATTTGTTCTGCTCTTTCAAGGGAAGTTGAACAAAACAATATGCTTTTGATGAAAATAGTAACGTGATAAAATGTGGTGTTTCCAATATGACTTGGAAACAAAATGCCAAAGTATGCAATGGAAAACTCCAACATTTCCCAAACCCTAGATAGCATATGCAAAAATCACAAGTCAAAACCACAGGTAAAGAAAGTTTCTTTGTTTCTTTGATGTCAATGACATTGTTCCCCCAGAATTCATCCTGTGTGATTACTCAGTCCAGACATTGTGAAGCATCTGAGACATTCTGTACAATGCAATATGCCTCCCCCTATTTAGCTTCTTCAAAATGACGAAGTCCCAGCTCAGATATACCTTTTGCAATATGGAATTTTACAAGCTTTTGTCCTTTTATGTTTTATTTTCCCTACTAATTTTAGATGACCTATATAGTACTTGTGAATGTGTTCTTATAAAACTATTCTGTTACAGCATTTACATTTTCTTTGTTACTCTTTCTAAAACAGATCACATCTTCATAGACACACAATTGGATGATAGCTAAAGAGAATACAGGATCTTTCTGTTTTTCTTGCTTGTTATTTATTAATAAAACCCAAACAACAGCCTTGTCAAGTGGAGAGCTTTGGTAGCCAAGGGCAAAATGGATTAAAATACAAACTTCAAAAAAATCACGCAGAGGATGATGATGATGGAAAACTATGAGCAATATCATCTCATAAAGCAGTGAGTTCTCTTCCTCACTCTACTCCAGTTGGGCTAGTGAAGCTTTTGGAATGGAGTGAGCTTTTAGTCCTACATCTGCAAAGGGCCCCACCTGGAAAACCAAATGAACAGAAAGTTGACATAGGCTTGCTTTTTAAAAAAGAATCAAAGATTAGCCATCACGGAAATGAGTTAGGATAGTCAGGTGTCTTTCCCTCCAAAGAAAAAAAGAGGAAAGAAAAAAATAGAAGATGATGGACACTGAGATTGAGACACACTGCTCTGGTTCTGCAGCCACTTTTCTGTGATAAACCTGGAGTTGTGTGACTGTGCTACCTCATGAGGCCTCCTTCCTTGAGGCATGACAATCTTGAAGGCTTGAGAGATTGATTCTAAAGTTCTATAGAAGAGATATCATAATAA